>NW_025952313.1:0-56387 GCF_023119035.1 Salvia hispanica | reverse complement strand
AAAACATTGTTTGTTACTACTTTGTTTAAAACTTTGGTGATACAAATCCTATATCGGTTCCACATGAAAGTGGAATAGCATATAAGTGGGAGCCAACCCTTTGCCTTTGACCATGGTTTTGGGTTATCTGGATGGCTTATGGAAAGGGGCTACCTGGAGGTGTGACCAAAGGGGTGTTAGGGCTCCCTAGCTTATATGCTTATCATTGGTGAAAGTATGAAACACAAGCATGTCTAATTTTGAAACTCAGTGAGAATTTAATTCTTAAGCATGGCTGAGACTTAATATTTACCCCAAACAGAAAATGGACAAGTTAGATGGTCATTTATTGTACCTATGTTTAGTTTGAGGAGGGTCTAACATATCTTACTAGAAGGAACATAAATATATAAATTTTAGGATGACTCGCATCAAAAGTTCCTCTTATGATGCAGATCTATCAACAAACTGGATAGTTGGTGTCGGATTATAGATGGCGCCATCTGTAGTTTCTTAGAATGTTTTGCTTTATTCTACTGAAAGTTTGATTTTTGAATCAACATACTTCTGTTTTTGGTTTATTTGATTGCTAAAACTTATTTCAGGAAGGAATATTTTGAGATTGCTTGGGCAGAAATGAGAGCCACTGTTGAGCCATCTTTTGCAGAAAGAACAGTGATTAATCATTCAGAGTACCTTTCCCAGGCTCATATTATTACATCTGCTGCAACTAACATCACAGAACGTGAAGTTACAACTGCAGACGGCCGTTGCGTTGGGTTCGATTATCTTGTCATTGCCACTGGTCATGCAGGTGGTCCTGAATTTACAAGATCCGAGAAGCTCCATAAGTACCAAGGAGGTAAAAAAAGTAGTTTAACTCGACAATAGAGTTAGGACCTTCGTATTTGTACTAGGATGCATTCTGCACTACTCTTAGGCTTTAGATGTGATTTCTTTATTTTGTTACTCTCTGTTGTCTGGGTAGGTCTTCATTGAATACTCTCATCTGTCCGTGACATGCCATCTTTTCCTATGTTAATATTGTCTTTAGCAATTTGCATGTTCGAATGATATTATACAGTTCTGACTGTCAACTATCATGATATTAAAGGATTCCAGTATCTCCAAATAGCTCTATGTTGTGTGAGCTACCTTTCATATTTGCATGCTTGGACCGTGTTTATTGTCTTATGATAAATGTCAGATGTGTTTGTCTTGTAAAGTATTTGAGGTGTGATTCCCTTGGTGGAATCTGAATTCACTGAAAACTTTTCACTTTAAAGAATGCTATATAAGTAAAACAAGTATAAATGCTGCTGGGTTATACGAAGCTCTGAACTAATCTTATTTCTCTGCAGAACATGACAAGATAAAGGCAGCAAAATCAGTTTTGGTCGTTGGAGGCGGACCAAGTGGTGTAGAACTAGCATCTGAGATCATTTTTGCCTATCCCGACAAAAAGGTAACTTTGGTGCACAAAGGGCCGAGGTTGCTGGAGTTCGTTGGAGAAAAGGCTGGAAAAAAGGCACTGAATTGGCTCATTTCAAAGAAGGTGGAAGTCATCTTGGGTCAATCTGTCGACTTGGAGTCTGGATCAAATGGTGTTTATCATACATCAGGTGGAGAAACAATCCATGCTGATTGTCATTACCTTTGCATCGGAAAGCCACTTGCTTCGTCGTGGCTGAGGGAGACTTGTGTGAGAGATAGCTTAGATGTTCATGGAAGGCTAATGGTCGACAACAAGTTCAGGGTTAAGGGTCACAATAACATTTTTGCTATTGGAGATATCACCGATGTTCCTGTAAGTCCATCTTCTTCCTTGCATCTCTTTCGATCCTAGGATCAAGAACATCAAAATATTAGATTGCACTATTTGACTGAGAAAATAGTGAAGGATCTAAATGTAGCAATGGACTTGCCGACTTGCACAGTTGCACTCAATCATTTAGCAATCCTTTAAATGATGAACGGCTGGCTTGATTAATATACTGATTTATGCTAATCATGTAAAATATAGGAACTCAAGCAAGGATACTTAGCTCAGGGGCATGCTGCAGTTGTTGCTAAGAACGTGAAGCTGCTCATGAAGGGGCAAAGCGAGAGCAAGCTAGCCACGTACAAGCCAGCTTCAGCATTTGCGCTGGTTTCACTCGGTAAAAAGGAGGGAGTGGCACAGATGATGTGCTTAACTTTGAGCGGGCGCATTCCTGGCATGATAAAATCTGGGGATTTGTTCGTTGGGATGGCCCGGAAGAATCTTGGCTTGAAATCGAATTAGGGTGGAATGAGTTGGGGAGAGTTGTGAGTTATGGTTCATAAATATGAAATTCTTCAAAATCATTTTTGTGTTGTTTCTGTCTTCATATATGCTGTTTGAGTCTATATTTGATGTATTCCATTCAATGTAAGGTGTGTTTGCGTTCTGTTTTTAGCGTCTTTGATTGAGTGATTATCACGTGGTTATGTGATGTAAGTTACTATACAAAAATACAAATTTTGCATTTATATTGGTATTTTGTCTAAATTTAAATTGCGGTATAAAGATGATATTAAACGGCACTCCTATTCGCAGATGGAGGGAGTACTATTTTAGTAAAATAATGTTGTATTTTAGTCTAATGGTATGTGTTGCGTTTTATATTGTGGAGGTGTGAGGACCCTAATACACCTTATAGGATTGTATGCACATGATCAACACAGATTTAATCTTAAACGCAGAACACAGAACCACATGAAAATAGTTTATTGTAGGAGACCATTAAGGTCATTGTTACTTTATTATTAGTTTAATATGGTATTCTGAATCTTAAAATGACCTAGTTCATTTTTAGATTATTTAGTTCATTTCAAAATTCGAAATTCCTATAATGAATTAAAAATGGTCTAATTATAATTTTATATTCTCTTATAACGGCCTGCATTATTTGGTATTGTGTTCAACATTTAAAAGGTGTTCTGCTTTTAGCACGAACACCTTTGACGGAAAAAATAAGACAATAATAATTTCGTTATCATAATCTCTTTTTGCCATTTTTGAAACGTGATTTGTTTCTAAACTTATGATGGGGCATGTTTAGATTATTTTGTTGCGCATCAAATGCCATAGCATACTACTCCCTCTGTCTCATAAAAGATGTTTTATTTTTCTTTTTAGTTTGTCCCATTAGAGATGTCACATTTCAAATTTTAGAAAAAGTTTCTTCTCACGACAATATAAATATTATATTTTCTCTCTCCACTTAACATACAAAATAAAACTTCCTAAAATTTCGTACCATCTCACAGGTGCGACATCTTTTGTAGGACGGAGGGAGTATAAGTATTTACGAAGGGCTAAATTCAAGCAGAGTTAAATAAGAAGAGTATCTTTTTAGAACACTTTCTTAGGAAATCTGTCACATTTTATTCCTTTGACAGTTCCGAGGATTCTACTTTATCGGTAGTTAGAATTGAGACGGGCGGCGCCGCCCAAACACTCCGCTGTGGTAGGTGGTGACAGTTGCCGTTGCCGCCATTTTTGTCAGGCTGAACTGGAGTAACGGACCGGACTTATAATTTCGGTTTAAAAGAGCTTCTGCATACACTCAAAAGCCTCATAATCTGAGCCCATTAACAAAAAGCGGCCCAATTAAATGAGTAGTTATATAATCCAACGTGTCCTTTCCTAAATTAATTAAATAAATAAATTTATCTTCTTTTTTAAATAATGTTTGACACGTAAATCTGAAAATAATTAACCTTATAAATATGAGTTCCCTTTAATTTTATATTATAATGTGCTTCGATTATTCATAACTCAATTCCTTGCCAATTACTACTTCCTCCATCCAGTGGACAGCATAAGTTTTTGTACAAACTTGACTAAGTAGGATAAAAAAAATGATTGAATTAATTTCAAACGAGTTTTTGGAAAAGAAATCTTCTACATTGTAAGCTAACAAATGCTACTATACAGGCGAATGCTCTTCTCCACACACACATACACACAACACATAATAGTTTATCTTTAAGATATGGGAGTCATTGGTTCTGGAGTGGATGCTGAAACTCTTCCTCTAAGGACTAAGAGACTCCTCTGATATGGTACTACCATCTTTCTTCTGATAAAAAGCTCTAGCTAGATCATGAATCTTGAGCTTGGTAGAAGCAGCAGAGTTCAACATACACCGATTCTCGTACACGAATTTCGACACAAATATAGCTAGAGCCAAGGATGATGAGAGACCAGCTACTAGAAAGAGGCCTTTGAAACTATCTGCACTGAGGCTTTTGGTGTTCACTGTTGCTCCATCACTGCCTCTGCACCTTCCTTCTTTAAACCATTTTCTTGAAATCCTCTCCATTTCCTCATCCTCTTTCAGCCTCAGGATCGCCCTTGAAACATCAGCAACTAGTGGCGAGCCCTTCGGAAATGCCTGAGAAAGAGGACATGCCTTTGAATATTGATTGGACGCGTTGAAGCCTTGAAGGATATAAATATATATATACGACTTACAAATCCGAAACCAGAAGTCTGGTATATTGGGCCAATCATAGTATACTTCCTGCAATATTTGGAAAGAAACATCCTAATGTAAGGGAGCTCATCAACAATGGCAGCCACTCCTCCATTCCTGCTACCTTTGGAGAGGGCGACGTCGTATTCTTTCAGTGTTCTGTAGCTTCTGAACTTGGAGGTATCGAAATTCATGTTTCTCAATAGTCCGGTGACAAAGGAGCCATACTGGTACCCGATGTAGTCACCCTCCTCGATCAGATCGTGGATGTCGGTGATGGTAGGCTGAAGCTGCTGCACAGTTAGCATTGATGTCAAGCTTGCTGTGTAACTCGAGCTCAGAACCAGCACCACAAACATCCATATAATCACCACAAATCTTGTTAAATTGCTAACAATTCTCTCCCCTGTGACAGTCAGTCACTTCATATTTACACAAACAGAGCTCAATTGATAATGAGATTGAATTAAATATGCGGCTTTCTGTGTGCAAAAACAATGGTTGAGAAGGCGAACCAGAAGACAGTTCCAACTTGTTGAAGAGGAGGACCTTGGAATTCCTCGTTCACGCGATGCTCAAGAGCCCACACAACGAATCCAGTGAAGAAAAAGCATGCTCCGGCTGCTAGCCACAGCCCCGTCGTGAGAGGTTTCATGAAAATCCAAGCGTTCCTGCTGTCGTTGTCCTTGATTGGGACGATGACAGCAACGCCAGATTCTGTGTAGGGGAAGCTGAAATCGAGTAGTTCCGATCTGTTTGCTGTGATGGTGATATCTCCGACCACTATATCGTACTTCTGTTTCAGACATTGGTTAGTGCTTACCAAACAATCTAAAAGACTATGATGAAGATAGAAAATATAAACCTCAGAAATGGCTTCCAAATTAGATTTCAGGTTAGAAATGTCACTATAATCTCCATCTTTCTGGTGATCAACATATTCAATGGGGAAAAACTCATATGGTATAGCATATGGTAGCAATTCCATCACTTGTTTGAAAACATCAATGCAAAAGCCAGTTGCTTCAACAATATTTGTTTCTGAATTCCTCTCTGTTTTGGTAAACTCAGAGAATCCACCACTCCTCACACTGTCCCTCCTGGCCATAGCACGACCCCAAGGGCATCTTTTTTGGTCGAGTAAACTGCATTCGAATCATCTGTGATCAGCTTCTGTGAAATGCCGTAGCTTTCGGTCCAGAATCCAACTCTATTTGCTCCTGAACCAACAACATTCACTATCTCAAAGGCAGATGCCTTCAACTGCCCGTTGCTTAGATTGAAATTGCCACTCAACCCTCTGAACTCATAGTTTCTGATCATATGAACAAAAGATGGATCACTATTTGAAGTTCCTATTGCTTCCAAATCTGTCAAATTCCATCTCTGCATAAGTTTCTTGAACCGTGGGGATGCTACTCCAACACGTTCGAATGCATCAGCTAACGCTGTTGTGATATCATAAGCCCACAGCCCAAAAACATTAACTTCTGTTCTGTCCATCTCCGGATTCTCCTCATGGAACCTCCTTCTCCATCTCTTAGTGAAGCGGCTAAGTTCACGAGATCTAGGAATGTAAGGCCTCACGCCAACTATGCCTTGCATTGCCTCAATGGTTTCTGAATCAACAGAATCCAAACCAGTTATAATCCAAGCATACCCCTTGGCCAGCATCCCCGGGTTCTTCAACCATTTGGAAGAACCCGGGGTGCAAATGATAGCATAACCACGATGAACACCTTTGTTTGTAGGGTCTTCAATTGCTGTAGTTGTTGAAGAAGCTGATGATGTTTGGCAGGAGTTACAGCACTTAGTTTTGACAGTAAAACATTGTGGTTTAACATTTCTTCAGCCAAAACTGGTACTAATCCACTCCCATAATTGCTGTCTTCATAAACTAATGTGACTTCCTTCCAACCAAAGGCCTTCACAATTGCTGCAGTTGCTTTGGCCTGGGAGGACGAACGCCACGCTGATCTAATAAAGTACTGCGATTCTTTAGATGACAGGATCGGGCTCATTGGTGGAGATATTCTGGAACTCTCACTTTGTCGCCTATATCTATCACAAAGTCTGCTTGAACGGATCTCTGAGGCCCAAGTATGGCCATTACTTGGGTATTCTTGAGTAGTTCTTTTGGCTGCAGAAAGGTCTAATGAGGAAAAATATAGCAGAGAGTGAAATAGTATGGATGAGAATAAGATTTTTTACCAGCAGAAGCTGCAGCAAATGCATCAGTGCCGGAGTCCCTGAAATGAGGCACAATCATGGGTGTGGTCACGGTTGGAGTAGAAATCTTCGATTGCCATAGAGATGCAAGACCTGCATATCTTTCCAAGAGTATGTGAAGATCAAGAATGGCACCTATATCAGCCTTTACAGCTGTTGCATTTCGACAGTTCAACTGAACAAGCAAAAGCTCATGAAGATAAGCGTAAAAATGCAACAGAATCTTGGTATCTCCATGAGCATGTACACTACACAACAGTTGAAAGAATAGACAACTGTTGCATAGAAGAAATGATAGAATAAAGCAAATTTCAAACATCTCTCAGTATGTGGACTAAGAAACCTGCTGTTCTAATGCAGCTTATTAAATATTTACCTTGACTTCAAGAAAAACCTGTTCAAATATATTGAATGTTGACAAAAATGCATAACCAATTAGTGTGGCCCATGTTTTTAAGAAAGATAATTATATTCTTAACAGAAGCGACTGCAAGCTTATGGTCTTCCCCACGGCATTACATAGGAGAGAGAGGTGGAAATGATGTGACAACAATATTCTATCTGCAAAAATCAATGGAAACAACATAATTGAGTAGAATTTTCATTTGTGCTACATCTGCATTTTTGACAATTTAACCAAACAATGCAAAAGCTCTTCAAGATAAGCATATAAAATTAACAGGAAAAGGGTACAGCAATTCTTTAGTTTAAATATTTAGTTTGATCTTATTAAATTGAAGTAGTTTTACCAAAACGAACTCAACAACAGAAACTCCATACCTATGAATTATCCTCAGGAATTTTTGATTCAATTATTGAGAGCTGAACAAAACCTCTAGCAAGATCACAAAACCAGAAGCCTTGTGTTCAGATCAATCATGGTAGGAGGCCAACATATTAGCCCTTCTTCATCACACCACTCAAAAGCCTGAAATTGAGTTCATAATCTGAGCCCAATTAACATAAAAGCAGCCCAATTTATTGACACATAATTTTAGTTTTTTTAACAGAATCTATGCATGAACCTCTTGCACTCCAAATTAACAATTTGGTGTTGAAAAATTATAAGTACCCTTTTAAATATAATGAATAAAGATAAATATAATTTCCCTTTTATTTTATATTGTAATGTGCTTCCATTTAATAAAGTGTCTAGAGGTGTAGTATTGTTATTGCAATGAATCGTGATCTTGGGGAGTCGAGTTGATAATATTCTCGAGAGGTGTTCAAGAAAGATTTTATTATTTAGAAACCTAGAGTTGGAATTTATTCCATAATAATAAATAAAGATTTTGAACTAGACAACTCTTGGAAAAAGATATTAATTAATTTAAATCAAATAGCAAATTTAAATTAATTAATGGATATTTATATCTTAAACATGAGAAATAATAAATTAAAGAGGTAAATCGGATTACTCGTAATTTGGGATTGACGGAGGATCAATATTATTATACTATAGTGGATGATAATAATATTCTTTGGACTTGTACTAAATTGGGGCTTAATTTAATTAGTAAAAGACCAACAGTTAGGCCCAAGTCCAACCTCCATGGATTCCTAATCTGGCTCATCATAACTCTATATAAAAGGAGATTAACAGTTTTTAACTCATTAATTTCGTTCCCCTCCTCGTGAGTGGACGGTTTCTTCAGTTCTTCCGGAACCGAAGTTCTGTATTCTTTCTAATAAAGTCATTTTTGATTTTGACAAGCTTTGCCCACCCAAAGGTCATTATCGAGTTCGGGATACGATTAGAAGGTTCGTGGTTGAGTATGAAGAACATCACTAGGAGAAGGCGCAAAATCGTCGATTCTTCGGAGAATCTGTTCGGTAATCCTAAACCGTAGAATATCATGAATTAGGGTTTTAATTCCTTAAGCATGATTTATGTGCATTTTTCTATTCAATTTATTGTTTAACATGTGAGTAATTGATCCCATAATCGATCAAATAAATCGTATGCATGATTTATTTATTTATAGATGACTTCCGTTGTGCAAGGGGCACCATACCCCATTCCCAGTAGTCTCATCAAATTCTTTATTCTTCTTATTATATTGCATGTATAATTGAAAATAAAATGTCCATTTTTTTATTTACTACTCCATCCGTCCCATAATAGATGACATAGTTGGAGAATGACCCCCGATTTTAGGAGATCTTATTTTGCGTGTTATGTGGAGAGAGAAAATAGTATATTTATATTAATGTGAGGGAGAATTTTTCAAAAAAATAAAATGGAACATCTTTTGTGAGACAATCTAAAAAGGAAAGTATGTTATAGGAGGAAGAGAGTATCATTTTATAAATCAAATGTAATTTTTAATATGGAGTTTTGAGAATTTTTATTAAGAAAAGTTGACTTAGAAAGGCAAAATGTTCTTGGAATATCTCGTGAAAATATTTTATTTAGAATATTTAGTGATTATCTTAAGATAAAAAAAATTTTAAGAAAAAAAGTTTTTAGCAATAATTATTAGAACATTCACAATAGGGAGAGTCTTCTAAAGCCTTCCCAAAAATTCACAACCCTCTAACAACCCTCGTCAGAGTACTCCCAACTTCCCTCCAATTTAATTATATCTAGAGAGAGAGTTTATAATCGAAATAATAAGAGATGTGAATAAAATGAAGTGCAATAAGTTGTATATATGGAGTTGAAATAAAAAAAACAAAAAAGAAAAACAAAAGTCAAGATTGACTATCGAGCGCCCTCCAGGCCATGCCCTTCCCTACGGCGTGTCGCCTTCGTAGGGGCAGGGTGGGCGCCGTCCGCACGGGATGCGGGACGACGCCCCTATTGTGATCGCTCTTAAACCACGAGTTTGATTAGGTGTGCTAGTCCCACTTGATTTGAAATAGCACTATAAAATGGGCTAATATCCCTAATTAAAAAAAAAAACTCAAATGCCAGTCATCACTAACCTATCACCTCCTCGCCTCTATAAGCTGAAAGCTCGATTTGCTCGCGAGGACGACCGTGATTGGGTGATAAGAGTTAATCCTTATCAAGTAGGAAGATATGAAAAAGTTAGAAAAGTAAATATAGATAAGGGCTAATAGCCTTAAAAATTATGAACTTTCACAAAAGTTTGGTTTTTCAAGTGAACTATAAATGTTGCGTTAAAAGTCAAGAACTTTATCGGGTTGTGTAAATTTCCTGGAAGACCCGACCCGGTATATTTTCGGCGAAACTTACCTACATGGCTGCCGGAGTTGTGACATGGGATATCGTCTGTCAATACACAAAACGACGTCGTTTTTACACGCACAAAACGACGTCGTTTTGTGCGTTCTGTTAAAAATTTAAATAATCAATTAGGGTTATATGATTCTTCTTCAATTCCTTCCTCCCATCACGAAGTCCAATCTGCAATTTCTCCCTCTCGTCCTCCTTCTCCCCTGCAATTCCTCCATCCCGTCGCAATTCATCCTCTTCCATCTGCAATTCCTTCATCCGTCGCGATTTCGTCTTCAATCAAATACAAGGTTAGATTTAATCGATTGTTAGATGTAGGGTTGAAATCGATTGTTAGATGTAGGGTTCGATTTCGATTGTTAGATGTAGGATTTTCGAATTTAGGGTAGGGTTCGATTTCGATTCAATCGAACTCGAATTGACATGAACTTTATTGTTTGTTAACTTTGGATTGTAAACTGATTCAATTTTTGCAAGGCCTCGATTCAAGAACTCGAATTGACATTAACTTTCGATTTGTGCTTCACAATTGTGACTTTCAATTGGGTTAAAAAATAAATCGATTAATAGAATCGCATGGGAGCACTTGAGCACGGTTTCAATAATATACATGAGAGGGATTTGTGCTTTTGATTTCAAGAATTTCGATTTCGATTGTTGAGCACGATTTGAGTTGAGCGCAAAATATGTTGAGCACAATTAGTATTCATTTTGCGAGATTTGTTGATTTGATTGAGTTTGCATTAATTTTCAAAAACAAGTCGAACAAATTGAATTTAGGCATGAATTGAACACGTATTGTTGATTCGATTTTCGGTTGCAAGTTGAATTTTTTTTCATTTGAGTTGAAATGCTTTCATTGGCCATAAGTTTGTAGATTTGTTGAGTCTCTTTGAGCATAGATTTGATTTGATTTTCAACAACTTAGTTTGAGCATAAATTTGATTTGATTTAGGATGTCCACATCGTCGTGTAATATGAGCCACGGGAGTTGGCCAAGGCCGAAGTCGTGGTTCGTAATCACGAATTAAGCTGAAGTTGTAACATCGAGGACGAATGCCAATCCGGGCAACGTTTCTATCGGTGCCATATTTGGAAGGAAGATGACTGCAAGTTCTTCCTTGGATTGATCCGTCTTTGTCACCTGATCAAGAGAACTATATGCAAAAATGAAGATGGACGAGTCAACATGCAAAAACATTGCGAGAGTTGCTATGCTAAATACGCTACATGAGAAAGTTCGTTCGAAAGAAGTTGAACTTGAATCACTTCAAATTGTGGCTAAAAATTTGCGTCGACAAAACCGGAACTTGAAGTATGTCGTTTTGTGTTTATGTGCCGTGGTCTGGCTCTAATCTAGATTCTAAGAGACCAAATTATGCAATAGTGTAATATTACTCAATGTCAAATGTCAAGAAAACATCCCAAATATCTCCAAAAGTCAAGAATACATCCTAAATATTACTAAATCTCAAAAATCAAGAACACATCATAAACAAATAACATCTTCGGGTTGCACTCTGTGAGTAGATCCATTCCGGTTGTATCTGCTCTAGTCGTCCTGCTCCAACCCGGTCCAACCCTCCCTCTTCTTCCACTCCATCTTCCCCTACCTCCACCTCGAACGTGGTGGCGCCACTATGTGACGTCGATTCTTATGGCGTATTCGAGACCTTCCCTTTTTGCACGACAAAAATTGAATCGTTACAATGTGTTAGACCAAGACACAAATTAATGTATTAAAGTCAAACTAAAATCGACCTTTGGTTTCTCGGCAAATGAACAGGTCTCATTCTTGCATGTCCTAGTGTTGTGGCCTTGTTTGGCAAGTCATCACACATATCTTCCATAGCTTGTTTGGTCTGGTTGGATCCTTCTCAAATGGGTCCTCCTCCTAACTTTCTTAGGTCTACCAGGCATCTTTCTCATATGTAGAGGTGTGCTGGAAAACCATAATTTCTCCCCATTCAAAGCTGGTAGGCCATACCCCGTATGCCACCTTTAATATGAATGTTAAGGATTCAAGACACATATGTTTGCCCAGGACTTGCTCTTGTAAATATTTTAACAACCCAAACAAATCCAACAAGAAATGAAACAATAAAATTGGTGGAAAAGGAAGAGGATGAAGGTGTTATGATTTGGATAGATGCTTGGTTTGCCGCCGCGTTAAGTTTCCGGACAAAAATCGGATTTTCGACTAAAATGCCGACCGGTGTTTTCGGGTGGCAAAAACTCGCCGCGTGTTTCTTTACGCATTGCGCGACTTTCTTAAAACGATCATAACCCATCATCGGACTCGATTGAGACATGCAAGAATCTCACGCAAGATCCTTCGACATGAAGACAATGGTGGTCGATGAGAGAATTTGAACTTTATCTTCATAGTGAAATTCCAGTTTGAATCAGACCTCGAATTCGGCTTGGCTCCTTGTCATGTCTTCAACCCTCTTCTGGACCCCAATCAACCCATGGTCTTCGATATCGTTGTATTCTGTGGTGAATATCCGGATTCACATCATCCTCCTTCTTGTGAAATGATTTTTCGTCAAATCTTGTTCTTCGATTCTTCTTTAGGACACCCGGATTCACATCATCCCCTCCTTCTTTTGAAGGATTTGTCCTCAAATCCCGATCAGGTACACTTGAACCTTGGGCAATGAGTGATTCATCTTGACATTGTACCCATGAGCTTATTACGGTAAGAAGTTATTCGGTGCCTCCTCAACTCAGGGTTCACATTCAAAACCTTCCAATTTCTGCATCACTAGGTCACCAAAGGTGAAAGACAAGTCGAAATAGTTAGTGAAATAAGTGTACGCTCTTCTCACCAAGGGGAAAAATGATAGGGTGATTGAGAGCCCTCCCATGGGTGATCTTAGAATCTAACAAACAACCTTTTTTCTCACATGCTTGTGGTTTTCTCTCTTGAAAGCGTTGATTCACACTCACCCCCACCACTCTCTCTTGGCTTTTGCGTCTTTGCCTTTTCTCACACTCTATTGGCTTTGAAGCATGCTCTCACTCTCTAGCTTTTCCTCTTTCTCTCGATTCTCCCTCAAGTGCTTGTTTCCATTAGCAACCTCATGTAGCTTTGGTTCGGTGTTCAAGATTTGAAGGGCATTCAATGGCTCACATTCGTCCTCGGCTTCCACTATGCTAGACACGCCATCATTGAAAGTTGGGCGTGCGTCTTCTTCATGTATGACCGTGGACTCTTTTTCATCCTCACATTTCTCTTCATCGCATTGGCAACAAAATCCACCCTATGTCGACACGCTCTTTAACAATGTGGTTAACACTTGTCACTCATTATCGAGTTAAGTTGTTTTGTTCAGTCATTGACATGCAAGCTCAAGAGTTGAATCACGTTTAATGAAGTCAACACAAATTTACTTGTGTATGACATGTTTGGATCCTAGAGACTCATTTCTGCATTTGATTTAGAGAAGTTGCTCGCCTTGCCAAGTATTATCCACTTAAATATTCGAAGTTACTTTGTATGAGCTTGAAAGTCGGCTTGATAACTTTATTTTTGATGTTAGCACATATGAAAGGTTTTCAAAAGTATCGGAAATTGCAGGTCTTGCTCGGAATATGGTTTCTACAAGGAAACATGAGAATTTTCCGTTGGTTTATTTGTTAATTAAATTGTCATTGTACTATGTGTTTACGACATTATATTTATATTATGTAATATTATTTATGTTTCATTTTATTATTTGAATTTTTTATTTGGACCCTCAACCGTAAAATCTTGGCTTAGTCTCGCATCAAAGCATTGTGTTGGCATGAGGAATGCCTTGCTGAATCTGCTCGGGTTCTTGTCCATTCAATATGCAAAAGCTTGCCCATCTTCCTTCTCTAACTCCTGGCATGCCAATTCATACTCCTGCATGTAGGTACTTCTAACCAACTTCCAAAAGCTGCTTCAATTTAGGACCTTTGTGATTTTTTCTAATTGGTATAGATGTGTCTTGCACAATTTCTATGCTCACCAATAGGATAAACTCCTTTATGCATTCGAAGCCCCTACAATCGTAAATATGTGTGTAAGTTGTAAGCTAAGTGTTCAGAATGAAAAGTAAAATGTCATTAAGATTATACCTTTTGCTGATCACTTATGATAGTAATCTCAACTCTTTCACTCAAGTTCAGCTCTTCCACTAGAATGTTAATGAACCAAGTCACAAACCTCGTTCTCAACTTCAACCACTTGCCCAAGCAATATGATACATTTGATTGTTCCCTCCAGGTTCCCTTGCCGATAACAATATGCCACCAGGTATGTCTTCAAGGAATGCCCCATTCAATCCAATCACCATTCTACATCCCTCCTTGAATACGTTTCTCAAACCACTAAATCCAATGTACATTGCCTTGAATACTAACACCTACATCGACATGTAGTTCAAACCTACCTTCTTTGTCAGCTCTACTCAATTCAAGTACATACCTCCTCAGACTTGGCATAATTATCTTCCACGGTTCCCTCAACAGATCAATAGTTTTCTCCTTAATAGAATAACTTCCACCTTAGAGGCCTCAGACAGTACCTCTGCATTAAATCTTTACTTAATCTTTACAAGCTCATATTTGTTTAAGCTTAAAGACATTTAAGTATTTCCTAGCAATCCAGTTGGATGAGCAATTTTATTCCTCATAGCCCTAGGACAGTGTGAACCCCTTCTGATTTTTTATTAAAAATGCATCATCCTTCTTCACTCGACTCCCGAAAATCATCCATTCACAAGGACTCGACAACGCTTCAACTTCCTTCGTACTTGCTCTTTTAAAATGAATCTGTCATCCATTCAACCTGCATTATCGCTCGGCGTCTCTAGCTTGGTGACCATCAATAAATCATACCAGCTTGAATGTGAGAAGCTTATGATCACATTTTGGATCATACACACTTTAGCATGTCGTTGTCTAGATCGTCTCCCTTCATCTTCAAAATCGGTGGAGTCGAGTAAATATCATCCTCTTGAGAATTTTCATATTCAGACACATAGTCACTCTTCGACCTCCATTGACTATCCTCGGAACATTTCATCGGTTATACAAAGGCCTTCTTCCTCTCTTTCATCTTCTTTCGCCTTGTGATATTCTTCATCCTCGACACTAGCTCATCGGCTTCCATTTCATCATCGGTCTCCTCTTCACTTGATGGTATGTAACTCCCATCACTTTCACGTCATACACTCCCTCTCCCAAAATTTCATTAGCTGATCCAACCCATGTACAGAACCACTCATATTCTTCTCAACGGCCTCTTACATATCTGATCGATGGGTTTAGCGAAGCACTTGTATTCACACCATGACTCATGACTTACCTACGAATCACTGAAATTCTCCTCCTGACGGAAGCACTCATATTCTCTCATGAATCACTCAACTCTTACTGACCTTATCCCATTATCATCCACGAGACGAGTCATCGTCTTACATCACCCTCACTTACATTACTTACTAAATGTTTCACTTAACACTTCTCTGAAGACTTACCCCTCTCATGCACACTTTTCTCAAAAGATATAACAACATCCTTACTAACCCTTTCAGCACCCTCTTCTCCACATCGATTGAACCACATTATTCTCTACACTTTTTTGAACCACACTCTTACCCTTGCTCAGAAGTGGACTTCTAGTCTTTGTGGCGAATCAAAGTTACTATTTTCAACACTCTCTTGCTATTTTTCACAATTTCAACCTTATTCAACACCCTCTCTTCCACATGTTCACCACTACCTACCTCATGTTCAGTTTGTTCTAATCTAGTAGACTTCCACCATCAACAATATATATACTACACATTCTGTTAAAACTCACTCTAGAGTAGCAGATAACATCTCCATCACCCCCTTATCACTTTTAATATCCTTTGGAGTTCTTTGTCATAGGTTTCCCAAAAAGGTTTTTTCCCCCAAAGTGTCCAATTCTATTTTATTCAATTCCTCAACAAAATCAAAATCCCCCAAATGCACCCAAGGTTAAAGACCACTATTTTTATGTCGTTCCACCACCAACATATTTAAAATTTTACCTTTTGAAATGAAATGTCCCCCATGGTATTGAAAGGGCCAAAAAAATATATACAAATTCCAAACTGAAATCAAAAAACTAAACAAACCCAAACTCGATTTCAAAAAAAATTTTCTAAACTAACTAAAAAATCAGAAAATGCCGAAAATAACTCATTCAATTTTTAAAAAGTAAACAATTTTGACTAAAAATTAAAAAAAAACCCTAAAGCTCATCCCCCAAAGGGAATGTTTTTATGCAAATTGGAGGCTTTCCCCAAAAAAAGCAATCAATTTTTATTGTGCACGGGTAGTTATATAGATTTTCTAGAAAAAAAAATGAGTCTCTAAAGATGGGAGGACTTACGTAGCCCGGGGGTGCCATCGGATTCCCCTGGGCCCCGCCATCCGGGCCTTAGGGAAACCCCTTTTGAAGATGGGGGCAGGGGGGAAGATGGGTTTGTCAATTCGTTTGAGGGTTTTGTTTCAATTGATAGTGAATTTGGGGATTTGGGGGGGTAAATTGAAAAAATAATGCTTTTGTTTATTTAAAAAATTTAAAAAAAATCCATCTCCGGCCAAATCATCATCCCCGTCGGCGTCGATATCGCCTCTTGCCGGAATCCCCATACGGAAATCGGCACACGAAATAAAAATTTTAACCTTTCCCTTTATTTGTTCCTGGAAAAATCAAACTTTTGTGAAAGTTCATGGGGTTTTTTAAAAAAGATTAATAAAATTCAAAAAAAAGTACCCAACATTGAGAATACAAAATACGAGAAGATATGATGAACTAATAATACACAAAATTTTAAGATATGAGAGATATGCTTGTAAGCTGTGGGAAAGCTTGAATCACGGGGGAAGTCCCGCCTTGAATGGCGGCTTGGCCGGGTAGATCCCTCCGTTTTTTGGATTGGCGGTTCCTTTTTTTTTTTTTAATTCGAGTTTCTTAATTTCTCATTCAAATTTTTAAAAAAAAGGGAAAACAAAGCATAATTTAATCGACAATTTTTTTTTTTTTCGTAAAAAA
Organism: Salvia hispanica; assembly: GCF_023119035.1. NCBI lineage: Eukaryota > Viridiplantae > Streptophyta > Magnoliopsida > Lamiales > Lamiaceae > Salvia > Salvia hispanica. Next base: position 39,415 of record NW_025952313.1, on the reverse strand, counting down.
ATATGAAATATAAGGGTTAATTTAATCGAAAATTGTAATTTTTTAAAAATGTAAACAAACGTATGTAGAGATTAAACCAACGGCGGGTGTAAACTGTTAATAGGCCGAGCCTTTTTATAGTGAAGCCCAATAAGAGGTATGGGCCAGGCTTGTCAAAATTGATTGAAACCATTGGGGGGCCCCCCACCTTATGCTGATCACAGCCCCGGCCGTCCCTGGAGTTTTTCGATAAAATTCCAGTATTCACCTGGGGAAAATTCGCTGCAAATACGTTGATTTTAAATTTCTCCCTTTTTCCCTTCCCCAACCTTCATTCTTCCCTCCTCAATTTCAACTATTTTTTTTTTCATCCAAAACATACATTTTGAAACCCAAATTTTGGGGAAACCCTAAGTCTCATACTCGCCAATTGCAATCACATAGTAAATCAGCACCATGAGGAGGGTTTTTGGGTGAAGAAGGATAAGGAACCGCCGCCCTCCTTTTAAAGATGCATCTGACCGGGTTTAAAATTTCCCTACTGATTCACTTTACATTTCGTTTTTGTGTCATTGGATTATAAATGCTGTCTGCATTTGTGGGGGAACAGAAAAGATTGTGATTGGGGATGGGGGGGGGTTCAGATGTTAAGGATAAGTGGAATAAACAACCACCACAGTTTTGGGTGTTATCCAGGGGGGGAATAGATTGAACTCAGCCTCATGCGGTATAAATAGAAAAAAAGGAATCATTTATATTGTTTCGTTTCCTAATTTCGCTTTTTTGGAGTCCATCTCCGTTAATAGGTTTTTTTTTTGGTTTGTTTCTGCCCCCTTTCCCATTTCCCTATTAAAAAAAGGGGGTTTTTTTTCCCACCACTCTTTTTGTCCCCTTCTCTTCCCATAATCTAAATCATCTTTGCTGAATATATGAGAAGGTGACTTTTTGTGGGTTTTTTTTTTAATACCTCTATGTTCTTCTTTTGTTTTTTGCTTCTTTATAATTTTAGGGGCCTCTTTCTGTCCTTGCCCACTTTTATGTACTCATTTGAGTTTTTAAAAAATGGATGCATAGTTTATAATTTTTTTATTACAGATAAATAAAAGAGGTGAAAATGTTGATGAAAAGATACAAAAACTTGATGCTGAATTAGTAAAAATTAAAAAGAGCAGATCAAAAAAAGGCCAGGCCCCAGCACAAGAAGCTGTTAAGGCTAGAGCCATGAGGGTTCTCAAGCAAAAAATGTAAGTTGCATCAGTTTTGGGCTTGAATCTTAATTCATGTTGCATGGAAATCTTTTTAAACCCAATATGTTTCCCCATGATGGTGATTTCAAAGGGGGTTTTGGGGGAATCCCAACCCTCAGCCCTTGGGGTTTTTTTTGCATATTAACTAGGGGGTCGGGGTTTTTACAAGTTAAGTTTTGATGTATTCAAGGAGTTGGATTGAAACCAGGAGCATCTTTTCTCAAATTGAAGGGTATAAAGGCCCAGCGTGATATGCTATACAATCAGACATTCAACCTTGATCAAGTTTCATTTGCTGCTGAAGGAATCAAAGATGTCAACAAACAGTAGTGCTTGAAAATGTTTTGCTTTCTTGTCATGAACTCACCGTCTCCTTTTAGTTTTGATTATTTGACTGGACATAGATGAGAGCATCTTAGTCCTTGCTTTTATATATTGTTTTCTTGCATATTGTGGGTTTTTTCGATTAGTTATTATTTTGTAGGCCGCATTTTGGAATTCTTATAAACCAGAAAATTCTAAATTTTTTAATTTTGATAGTGTTTCATATTGTTGTTTAATTTTTGATGTGCACTTTGAGATTTCCGCTAACATACATGTGAATGAGATTTTCTTCTATTTATGTTAAAAACAATAAGATTAAATTTAAAATGTGCCCGATTGGTATTGGTCCCATCCAAAAAATTTCAAAAAGTTTTACACTAATGTTCGTATAATAGGCTAATACAGATGAAATCATGGGAAAACCCATTTCCTATTTCTGATGTGTGATGTCTTGTGACTAATTTATGTCCTGATACTTCCTTGACTCTATATGTCCGGGAAAAATTTGATATGCTTCTTTGCTGCCCATCTATTGTATGGTTGTCTACTTGTCTCATTAAGAAACTGCATATGATTGAGTTGGTTTTGTCTTATTTTTTCGCATTCATTTTTAATGTCAGCTTTTTGTCAGCAAACAAAAAATCTTTAAAAGGGGTGTTTTTAAAAACTTGAAAATCCAAGACATTGATGTTTGTTTCTTCAATCCTGACACTTGTTTGCTTATGCATATATGTTGATGATGATCTTAAATTAACCAGTGGATTTTATGCATACAGAACTTACAAGATGAGATGATGGATCTTATGGATGTGAGCAATGAAATTCAAAGTCTCTTTTGGGAGAAGCTATAATGTACCTGATATTTGATGAGGACGATCTGATGGGTGGTAAAATTAAATTCACTTAGAACTCAACTAACTATATTTGTCCAACTTCCACCTGATATTAAGAGTAAGGACCGTTCACTTTGTCAGTTTTTTGGGTAGTTTTGAGCTCAAAACAGGGGAAAATGGGGGTTCGGGTTTTAAAAGGGTTTTTAAACTGTGAAGCCCAATATATGAACCACAGCCCGCACTATTCATCTAAGCATCTCATGTTTGAAAACTCCCAAAGTTGTGATTTTCAATTCTGTTCTTGAAAGTTGAACCAGAATTGGTGAGGTTTTTTCACTTTTGCCCCCCAAATTTTTTTTTTCCCCCAATTAGACTGGAAACCCAAACTTTTATCAGAAGGGTAATTTAGTCCTTACACAGCTTTTTCCATTTACAGCCCACATGAAAGCTCACCCAAATCGCAAAGACTGGTGAAAGGGTTTTATCCATTTTTAAATTTGGGCCCCCCCTTTTTCAATACTGTCCTAGTTATAAATAAAGGGGTTTTTCCCAAATGGCTAAAAATGAACTACTCCCAGAGTTTTTATCACTATTCCTGATGCTTTTCTGTAAAAAGAGGGTAGAACTTAGAAGCATGCTCCCAGTGTTCTAATGCATACTTTTCTGCTAATTAAGTTAATTTACTAACAAAATGATGTTTTTCCAGCATTAGGAACTAACTTTCTTACTTTTTTTCTTGAATGTTCATGTTACACTTTGGTTCAACTACTCTGGATGTTTTTTTACTATTTTTTAGTAGTTACTGGTTCCATATACTACTCTGTTTAGATTCTTTTTTTCTCATGACACAGAGCTCGATGCGCTGGAAGCAGACATGGGATTTGAAACTGAGAGTGATGGAGTACCTTCTTATCTTCAAGCCTGATAAGGATTCTGATCTAGATTCAGAACTAAACTTGCCGTCAGCACCTAGTGGATATGCTCCAAATCCGCAGGCAGAGAAAATATGCAGGAAATTTTACTCTTGTAGGCCAAAGAGTTTAAAGGCCTTATAATTTTATATTATCACTGGAACATAATACATACTTGAAATCTTCTTTAGACATGCATTACATGGAATATTCTACAATGATCAAGAATAAATTATTGTAGTATAAGTTTGTTTTTTTTCTTGGGTGCTGCAGTTTTATTTTTGGAGATAAGGTTTTGTTATTCATATTTTGCTGTGTTTGTATAGTGATGATTGAGAGTTCTTTTAACTGAGGAGTAACCTTTATAATTTATTAGAAAATATGTTCACAATATTCATCTAGAGATGGGGAAAAAGTGCTTTATGAGCAGAATGCTCTTACTGAACGATTGCAGAATCTTGTGCATGATCATTTTGTGAATTGTTACTCCCTATATGTTTGTATGTATATTAATCATGCAGTTAAACTGTTACTGCTCTCTGTAGATTTATTGAATTGTGGTAAAAATTACAGCTTCCTTGATTTGATTCTATTCATGTATTGTGGTGCTTATCTGCCCAACTGTCTGATGGAGTATGATGTTTTGATGTTGACAGGGTGAGGATGAACTTGGTTTACCAGCTGTCCTCGAGCTACCCTCCGAGGTTAAGAAGAGTAAAGTGCAATTCATGGACCTGTAACAAATGAATATTTGGCAGTTTATGTAAAAATTCTATAGTCTGTGATTTCTTCTTGTATCTCCAGGTAAAAAGTAGTCGAAGCGTGGGTGCATACGATGTTGATAGCCATGTGATTCTTTATCCTCCTTATGGTGCTTGAACAGAACCCAAACCCAAAGTTGGATTTTGTATAGATTCTCTTGTTGGTCTCTCCGATTAGCTGATTTGCTGGTCTCTTGTTGGGCTTTGTATGACTTATTTGCTTTTTTCTAAATTTTAAACCTTTGCCATAGCTCATGATTTGGGGTTATGTACATAGCTCAGATTTGGGGTTAATGTTTTTTGAAGTGATCATCGTCTTATACTATCTATGTATAGTTTTCAAGGTTTACCAAAATGAGTTATAAGCTCAAGGCTCAAGTAACATTTTTGGCCCATAAAATACTTCCCATTTTTTAAGTAAAACATCTAAGGGTTTGTACTTATCAACACATTTTTTTTTTACCGAACACTAGCTTTGTATAATGCCCACTTAAATAAGAGTATAATGCACGGGATATTGTCCAGATTTGACTGCAGATAGATACACCATAATAAGGAAACCTAGAATGCATCTGTTAATTCTGTTTGTCGACAAAAATTTAAAAAAGATAAACTTATGCATTTGATCATAATTGTAGAAAATTTAAAAAGTGAAAATTCTAGGGGGTGCAAATATTGACACCGTTAGAGTCTAAAGGTTCGTATTCTTTGCTAACCATCAAAACCAGCCCCTACCCAAAATCGTAAATGTCATCTCACCCGCTGCGTTGAAAACCAAAGTGATGAGCTTCGCCCATGAGGATGAGGAAGATGCCCTTGTTTCTTTAGTTTAGATTAAGTTTTTGCATATCTAACGTGTCCCAGATGGCACTGTCAACGGACGTGGCCTGCTGTGGAACTTGTTGGTATCGGTGGAAACAGCTAAACTAGTTCTCAACCTATCTACCTCTATCCTTAGGGTTATGTATTCATCTGCAGAAACCAGAAACGAAACATTAATAATATATATATATGCATTTAATTTGAAATTATAGAAGAACACGGCATGGATCAAGAAATTTTAATCATTGCGTCCAAACCAAAAGCTCCATACTAATCTAAGTTTTTGGTGTACAGCTCTATCAAACCTCTTAACCTTGTTTAAGAATTTAGGTGAAAGAAAGACTCGAGCATTTCCTACACTTGAATGATATCAAATTTGTTGCACTTTTAGGATTTTCACAAGGACTCCAAAAGTAGAGTCTCCTGAGAAACATGTAGATTGCGAATGACAGACATGCGTATAGTTCAGCAGTAAATCGTTTATTCCTCAATCAAGAAAATCTCCGAAGGGTATATAGTAGGTATCTTTTCATCGTTGCTGGAATGGAATGAGAGATTTTTTATCGGGATATGATATAAATCTTTAAAAACATCATAAAATACTTACTATCTACACTGAATTTCTTCTGATTCATTCTAAAAGTTGCTGCTTCAACCAGTTATTCTCCAAGGACAAAGCAGCATGCTGCTGGAATAGGGAAGCAACACTAACAGCCAATTCGGACCCAACATTCTGCAACAGGAATCTGAGGTCAAATCGCAACGAAAACAACAAAACAAATACTAACAAGCCGCTAAAGTAAACCTACAAATAGACAATATAGAAAAAAGCAGTTAAAAGCGAAGTATTTATACGCGTAAGGTCGTTGAGAAAAATACTGGTTTAAGATCCTGCTTGAAGTTATGCGTGCTTCCACTATGACCAAGTTATAATAAGGAATTTCACATGTTAGGTCATAAACGTACATGCATAAAGCCATGAGAGAAATACTGGTTTCTATACTCCAGCTAAATATAGTGTTTTGAATTACATACCTTTCTAGAAATCATAAAATTAGGCAGTATACCAAAATATACAAAATTATCCTAATATGTTGAACAAGTATTTGATATGGTTTCAATTTTAGGTCATAAATGGATATGCATAAACTCAAATAGGCCTCTATAAGAAAACACATGCATATTAATCACTGGCCACATAAATCTGCAGAAGATGATTACTATCGCTACAAAAAGAAAATAAATCATTCTTTGTGACTTTTTCACCTGAAGATAATTAGCGGTCCTTTCCAGCTCAGAAATATATTGAACCTTTCGAGCTCTAGTCTTCTGCCCAGGGTGACTGCATATAAGATGACGATATATATCATATGGAAAAATCTTTGCATAAAAGGAAAATGGTTACACCTCTGAATTCTATCATGCAAACTGTGTTAACACATATGAATGGAATCGAATAGATGTAAGATTTACGAGAAGGATATAAAATAGAAACAAAATGTTGGTACTAGCCATAGCATGCAGAATCTCTATGAAGTTTCAGCAGTTTGCAGCAAAGACTGGCCATGATAGACTACTAATATCTTTCAAGTGATTACGCTTACGACCTACTCCACCCAATCCTTAGATTAAGATTGTCATCAGATTTACGAGAAATCAAATAATCTGGATTATGTTTCAGTATTACTTCTTCAAATTATTCCAAGCTCTTCAAAAAATTCCAATCTCCAATGTACAATCAAATACTAATATGTATTCTATTCCCCAATACAATTCTCTCCAAAATGATATCGCCATACATTTCCAAACACAACGCAATAGACATTCAATGATTTCCTTGGTCGCTTGGATCCCTAACCAGTAGACTTGGCCTTACCCGATTTAAACCAAAAATTGTTTGATATTAACAGTTGATAAAGCAGTAAAACCATGGGTTTTATGAGACCTTCAATAAAATGTTATCCTTCCTAGAAACACAAGGTAGATTAACTTTCAAGATGCAGATAGGATAGCATAACTCAGGTGGGCACAGCCAAAGACTATATAATCAAAGAAAAGTTGCAGCAGTTAAAAAGCATTGTGTAAAAAACTCAAAACTTTGACAGCTTCAAATTAATGAATCCAGGAAGTAATGTTAAAGCTAGCCGTCATAAGTGAACTATATTGGAACAGTTATAAAATGTTAAGCAGCAAATAATAAGACGAAAGAAATGCGTTTTTAGAAGAAGAAAAAAAATGTTTCAAAAGTAGGGTCTACCTCCACTTCCTGTTGGAACTGATCTCATCGGCTGAAGCATTTACATCACTATACGAGTCCCATTGTACTCCAGAGACTGAGCAATATCCATCTGAATTCTGCAGAGAATGTTGCCCAGCAAATTCGGAAAATGCTGATGCAATATCATTTTCAGGGATGTCTAACATGTTTCTCCTTCGAGGTGAATTTGGGCCATAGATGCCAGACGACCCCAATTTATCATTAGGCTCACCAGACTCTGTAGATTCCTTCTCACTAAGTTGATCTAGATCTGGTAATGAACTTTCGGATTCCAAATCTAAATCTAAATCACTCAACAGATCGTTTAGCCAAGGTGGTGGCTCCTGAATAGGAAGCCCCGGAGGTGCATTTGCATTGTCCATTTTTCCTGGAATGTAACTCAATATCGTTGCTTGAGAATGGGGACATTGATGCATTAACTTGGGGAGCTACAGTTTTCTTCTGGAGAGGGCAGCGAGGAGGGGCTGAGCATGCCTTGACAATGACGCTGCGCTTATTTTCTGCACAACATCATGATTTTATTTTCTAATGTGAGTTTCTGTAGCCTAAAACATCAAGAACATGATATAATATCGTCGAGACAGCATGTGGTTGATATTAACCATTGTGTAAACAATCAAGTTAAGCAGACTTCAGAAAATGAAACAAGATGGCGTTGAGCAATATCAATCAAAATCTTACAGTTGAAGAAAACTGTAGTCTTAATGAACCTTGGTGAAGGACTCAGCCAAGAGATAAATGTACACAGGCTTGCAAGAACTACAGAATTAAGGTAACTGAAACTTGTGTATGAAACTGCTAACAAATATACAAGCCACTAACAGAATAATGCAGATTCTAACAATCAATATCATATTCTAGGATGAAGTTTAACTTCCCTATGAAGAAGAAATCAAGCAGTATATCATCTTTAAAAATTTCAGTTCCATAATTGCACAAGGGATAAATGAGATACAGACATGTACTAACAAAGTAGTAACCTTTACTTGTAATTCTTATCAATAAACAATCTCCACAATATCTTCTTTCAATAGTTGCCATTTAAAATTAGGAATTACCACAAAGACGGCATCAATTGATTAAAATTCAACAAATTTGTAGCAGCTTCAAGACTACAAGTCTCAAAAGTAGACATATCAACCATATTTTCCCTCAAACAAACGCCATTTATTAGACATATCTGAAATTAAAGGCAGCAAAAAGATACAGGCGCAATGAAACAGTAGACAGAATCCTCAAACGCTTACATAATATAGTAATTGCTAAACAAAAAAAGGAGAAAGATACCTTTTACAAATTCCGGGCTTCAGAAAAGTTGTTGATCACAAGAAAAAAAAACGTGTTGAGTGAAGAGCTAATCTGCAGAGAGATGGAGAACAATTTGGCACAAGCGCACAAGGAAAGAAATATGCAATTTAGGAAGCGGCATTATAGAAAATCAGAGGTGAAGAGCTCATCAGCTATTGTATGTTGGTGATGAGTGTCACCATCCATCGCTGAATTTTGAAACACGAAACGGGTCTATTTATGAACCCCACGTATGGGGTTTAACCCATCTGAGAGTGAAAGAGAGAAGGAAAGAAGAGAGAGAATGTTGAATATTCTTTATTACTATTCAGATGGAACTGAAATCTACATGCCATTTTTTTCCAAATCACCGCAAATGTCCTGAATTTTGTACATTTAAGGTAAATTTTATTGTTGGAAACTTCATTTATTTTTATTATTCTTTATAGAGCCGCGCCAAACACTGACTTAGATCTGTGTTTGGCCCGCTAAAAAGGAAGAAGCAATGGGATGGAGGCGAGTGGGGTGGTGGGTGGAGAAGGCAACAGCTACAGTGGTGGAGGGAATTAGGGTACGAGATGTAGTATGAGATGTTACACGTGATCTCCCCTATGGAGAATGGGATGGAGGTGGCGGTGGATGGTGGAAGGAGACGACATGAGAATACAAGTAAGTAGACGAGGAGTAGGAGAATGGGGATGTGCGTATGTGTATAGAAGTCTTTGTCTTCTTTATAAGATCGATTTTGTGGACCATTTATGTAAACGCAGGATTTTAATTAAACAACGAGCGTAAATAATTCGGATATTTCTTTATGTATAAGTCGGATGGATGAGGTAAGAAGACGGCAGTCGTATGAGTGAGTAAGGAGATGGGAGTAAGAGAATGAGGATGTGCACATCGGTTCATATAGAAGTCTTTGTCTTCTTTATAGATCGATGTGTAGCCATTTATAGAAATACTGGAATAATGATTAAAATAATAAGTGTAAATAATTTAGATATTTCTTTATATATATTAGTGAATAGCTTTTATAGTCTCTTTGATTATTGATTGAAGTACATAAATGATCTCTAAACTATGATATTTACACATTCACAATCTCTTCAAAATGTATAATGAGAAGTTCATAAACTCTACACTTTGCAATTTTTTCAATTTTTAGGACAAAAATGCCCTTTAAGCCATACCCCATTTGTCATATCCAAATAAATGCCCTTTAAGTCCACATTCCAAATAAGTGGTCCCTCCATTTATAAAATAATGTCCACATTTGTCATATCTGGTCGTCTATTATTTAATGTTTTATTTGTTTTTTTCATTTTCGGTAAGTGAATCTCAAACTTTCTGAAACATTATTTTCATATTTTATTAAAAAAGCTAATAATTTCAGATTATTTTATCTTTTACTTTAATATCTCCATTTTAACTAAATATCATTTTCTCAAGGCAGTACTTAAATGAAGCGTCAGCTTATGGTGGGACGGAAGGAGAGTAGATAAAAGATCAAGTATTATTTTTTAATTCACTTTTCTTATATTTTTAAAATCCTTACCGGTCAAAATGAGACTTTAAATCATTGATAGAAGTAGTAAAATATCATGCCCGTATTACAAAATGGAAATGTGCTTTATTACTATTAATAAATCAAGATATGTCTTTCATCTTAATATAATGCAAAATAAAAGCTATGTTTTCTTTATATAACAAAAATTATTCAAATAGATTGAATTATGTAATATTATATATTATGGTGAAAGGCATAATATTAGTGCATATCACATACACATACACAATCTAACTTTATTAATAGTAATAAGGGATGTAATCAATTTGCTAACTAATTACCAATCCAAATTGAGATCAATTTTCAACCATTAAATTAAAAGATCTTGTGGTTAATATAATGCCCAAATGTAATATATTTTAAATTTAAATAGTTATTAATTAAATTAAAAGGGTATTAATGTTAAATCCATATGTAGTAATTATAATAACTACCTTCTTCTCCTCAAAATCATCTCAAATCTTTAAATTTACGTAACTCTCTCAATTTAAATTATTTTTTTAAAAAATATATCAAATTAAAGATAGTTTAATAAGGATTCAACGAGATCTCAATTGCATATATTCCGACTGACGTTGGATGATGAAATTTGATATTTTTTATTTTAGTTTTCGTAAATGTTGATCCGAGATTTTTATCATATACGTAAAAAATCTCGATAAAACAATGTAAAATCTCAATAAATATGTGTTGATATTTTCTTTTACTAATGTTGATATTCTTATATCATATTGTTGATATTTGTAATACACAATGTTGATATAAAAAACACCCAGAAAATTATCATATGATAACATAATGTCGATATTACCCTTTTGTTGATATTTTGTCTACTATTTATTGAGATTTGTGAGCTTTAATTCATCCACTCATTTTAAAATCTAAGATTGGAGATTTAGTCTTGATTTTGGATTAGGGTTATAAGCATTAGAATAAGACCCATAGTAATAATGCATAATCTTATTTTGCAACACTGAATCTGTTGTGATATTTATATTTGTGTACACATTGTAGATTTCAAGGATTTCTGAACATATTTTTTCTAGAGCCACGAATGAGCAATGTAATTCACTCTTTATTAGTATGAAAATATTAAAAGCCACTTATACTTTTTTTTTTAAAATATCGAAATATCGAATTTGAATCTAGTGATTTGAAAATAAATATGGGCTCTTAGAATGTTATTGAGTTTACTGCTATAGATGACAAACACGGATTTTGCATGTTTTTAAGGACTAGATTTGACTCGTTTTAAATGTCAATCATGCAAATTATGTTATTAAATTGCAAATGTTATACATTTGGTATTTTTGATATGTTTGTTGATAAATGATAGAAAAAGATAGAAAAAAGGTGCAAAAAGGCCAAGTGCAGCAGCCTCTGTTCGAGTCCATTTTGCCAGCGAGTTTGAAGTCCAATTAGTTCTTAATTTATACTATTCTCTTCCTCTTTGAAAGAGCTTCGTGGATATCTCGCAAGTCTCAATCGGAGTTCTGTGGAGAAAGTTATGACTATTACACACGTTGCGACGAGTCAATATAGCGGAATTTGGCAGGAATTCAAAGAAAAGAAATTATTATATTGTGAAGCCAAATCTCTCCCATATCTTGTAGAGCATGAGAATTATAAAAAATAAACCTTTTTCCAACCTATAAATACCTCTAACCTAATTCATAATCTTCCCTCCAATCCTTCTTCCATCACCACACCTTCTTCCATCCCATCTAAGAGCCTCCAATCCTTCCCCCTCTACACATTCTTCCATTCCATATTCCACAAATAATTCATCCATCTTCCATTGGAGAATTGCTACGAGATCGAGCAAGAGAGACCGAAGATTGAAGATTCAACCTTGGGTTTTATCAATTTCATTATGTCTAGTACTTTTATTGATTTTACTACTTGTCTATGAGTAGTTAAATATCTTTTAATTTATATGGTTTTTGGTGAAGACTATTATGTACATATTTTGATTTATTGAATTGAACTTTTCCTAGCTCTTGTGATTGTTTTGTTTGTTCTTGTGCTTATATTGTTCTTTTGTCGACCAACTTTAGAACTACATCCGTTTAACTAGATTAATCGAGAGATAGTAGTTTTACGTGAAAGAGCAATACAACACATAGGTTTATCCCCACTCGAGAGAGGGACCCATTGTGAGGACGAGTCTTAGGAACCTAAGGAGTTAGAATCAAATCTATTGGAAGGAGCTTTGATAGTTAGAATCTAATCTCGGATAGGTGCACTGAGAGGTGCTTATTCTAGAATCGCGACTTTCCTAATAATCTTAGAGACACATAAAGGTAAAGGTTCTGAGTTAATCATCACTAGGTCGACCACGAATCCTAAAACTCTACATTCTTTAGCCGTTTTGTATTATTTTGTTTTCTTTTTTTCTTTTTTTTCCCCTTAGTTCATAAATCCAAAACCCAAATATTTCGTGTCTCTAGATAATATATGACGCTTAGTATATGATAGACAGTTGAAATCTTATTTCGTGTTCGATATCCGTGCGCCTTTGCTATCTTTAGATCTACCTAGAACTTGCGAGGTATTTTTAGCACTAATAAATAGTGCATCAATAGATAAAAATAATAATAGACGGTTTATGTGGTGTTGGGTGAAGTCGATGGAATTTTCGAATCACCCTTGTATCGAGTAAGAGTAACTATTTAGTAAAGCGTAGATATCCATTAAATAAAATAATCTTCGGAGCCCTCTGTTCCACTATAAAGCAATGATAAATCTCATACTTATACTAACTAGTTGGTTCAATAAGACAATAACTTATTGTCGGATCACAATTGCAAATAAAACTACAAAAAGAGTGGTTTATCAACAATAGGCAATCCTCGGTATTTATCGATGGTAAACAATGTTACCGGCGACAAATTGTCCTATGGAATGACCGTAGTCCGCCAAAAAATTTACTGCGAAAATTTTCGTCGGTAATCCATCGATAACAGTAAACGACATAAAAATGAGGATTTCGGCTGAAATTTTCATCCATAATTTTTTTTTAAGAGTTGTAAGTATGCGTGAATTTCAACATTTACGTGTAAAACATGTAATAATAAAACTCCTAACTAAATATTACACCTAAACGATATTAATTTTGTTTCCTATGTGACTAAATGGTATTACTACAATATATTACTCCGTAACTATCACTATCAACTGTTGGCCAAATTAATATTCAATTCAATGTAATCTCATACTCATTGTATAAATAACATCTTGCATAACCCATATTTACTACTCAAACTAAAATAGTAAATTAAGAGTGTTAACATAGGAGTAGTATTTTTGTTTTGAGGTGTCACCATTTATGTGTATCACAATCTTGTTTGGGTGCAAATTGAACAGCCGTTCAACGAATGCAAAGTATAGTTCAAACTTTTAAAACTATTTAGTATTTTCTCTTATTTATCGATTATTATATATAAGTGTATCCATTTATTGTGCAGCAAGCACCAAACGGTTTTTGTCTATTTGTGGGTTGAGGCAACTGAACGGGTTATCGTATCTTACTTTGGAAGGTGCAAGTTGCAAAATCGACAAAATAATAATTTATTAGTAATACAATTGGTCGATTTAAGAATTAATTTCCAATGAAATGACACAAGTTGATGGAACAACTTGTTGAAATTATTGGTCATGTAATAACTTAGTAGTGGATTGCGCACTTTATTCCGACGATTTTTCGATTAATTTATGGTGAAGCCATTCCCATCCAACTGATTTCCGTATACATTTCATATTTCTAGTTTATGGCTTGTCATCTTCCAAACTATCTTTGTCCTTTTCTTTTTTCTCACTCAAATCGAACAAAACAAATACTACTATCATTCAACTATAGTATAGTAGAACTCATTATTATATTACGTTTCTTAATAATAGAAATCATTAAGTAATAAAAGTTCTTTACATTTTTATCTCTTTTATTTCATAATTTACTTAAAGATGATCAGGCGTTATTCTCATTACATAAACATATTTGTATTTATAACTACTTAATCGATAATATTTAAACCATTCAATATTACTCTAATTTACCAAAATAAATAGAATATTTTTATATGCTACTACAACAATTAATTAGCTCATGCATAATAGTTTAGGTGTTTGAGTCTATACTTATTAGTACTCCTGATTATATATAAATATAATCCAAAATATTATAGCCACAGAAGCAATGATAAAATTCAACAGGTTGGTTTGGTTTCTAAAGTTGGGCCAAAAGGCAAAATTACCTGCAAATATTGAGGTTATCTAGGCCTAAATGCTGGGTTTAGTGGGCCTTGTTATAATTATTTCATTAAATTGAATATGCACGTACATTGGAAACTCCTAACCCACTTTTTTAGGGAGACAGAAACACCAAAGTGGTTGGGTTTCTAAAACACAGCAAGTACTTACTAGTTTTCGGAGTTTCAATTCTAAGACAAAGGCCACCTTATCTTGCCAAAATAACTCATCTTGCCAAAATAACTCACCAATTTATCAACTTTAAGTCATATTATTATATTTAATATTTTTCTCTCTAACAGGGTGGGACTTTATTTTACACTAACATACTTTTCTTCTATCTCCTATTTTGACATTTTGATTAAAACTCAGTGTCATTTCTAAAGTTCTTATTTCTAAGGGACAAGGGAGATAATTTAATACCCACTATTCCAAAAGAATATACACTATGGGTTTAGCATGAGTTTTAATGTAAAATTAGTAAAGTAAGAAAGAGGTAGAGAAAAAGGTAATTAAAGATTGAGCGGAGAATGATCTCACCTTATTAGAAATAAAGAGTTTCAAAATTAAAGTCATATTCTTGTCATGTACTAAAAGAAATAGTGCATATTTTATGCGACTGACGGAGTACTCCTTAAAACTTAAACTATATTGTTGAATTCAAGAATACTTTTCTTCCAAAACTTGGATGTCAATTTTATAGTTTATGGAATGAGACTACTATACTACTCGAACTAGCCTCCGATGACATTCAAGTGCTAATAAAATGTCAACTACTCCATCAAACCAAACCGAAATCAAATGAATTCCAACTTTGGTCTAGACACCACCAAACCACAAGACGGCAGTGGATACACCCTCAGCCTTTGCATCGGGTTGCCCATCATATTGCTTGTTGTCACCTATGTCTCGTACATGTGCAAACATGGACGAGACGAGGCTATTGGAACTACCCACGACCACCACTCGATGGCCATGAACGGATTGGACGACTCAACCCTCTCCTCCTACCCGCAGATTACCTACTCGGATGCCAAGCCCGGCGACACCTGCTCTATGCCACCGGCGATTTGCTTAGGCTGCTGCCCGACTGCGCCCATCTCTTCCATCTCGCCTGCGTTGATCCATGGCTACTACTTCATTCGTCTTGCCCCATTTGCCGCTACTCGCCCTTGCCGGTTGCTCCACCGGGATCATAGTCATCATCATTGTATATATATGGTCACTTCTTTTTATCAAAATTAGTTTAAAGCTCTATATAAAATCCAAGTTTAAATCAATTATTGATTTAGCAAAAAGGGTAGCCAATTCTTCCCCATGGAAATTTTCAACTCTACAATAGTGATCAAATTGTAAAGCTAAATTATTGATTGCCCTAGTTAGTAGACATCGTACATATCCTGAAAGTAGCATCCACACATTTATGGTTTATGGAGATTATTACTTAGATATATAACCATATCGGAATGTTTAATTAGAAAAATACTAATTATCTTAAAGTCATAACCTACTTCTTAACTCGAACTGCCACATAGCACGTATAAGACACATTAACAACGCTACAATAAAAAAATACATTTAATGAACTTTGTGGATGGATTTCGGGAATTGGAATCCCGATAGTTTATCTTGCATTATTGACAGTTTGTTTTTACATTATAGACATAGATTGGCGATATATGATGCAAAATAAACTAGCAGCATTGCAAAAATAAATAGTCTATAATGCAATCCACGGAAATCCATCTACAACGTTCACTAATATTTTTTGCATTGTAATTTGTAGCGTTGTTATTTTGCATTATACGTGTAACGTGACACGTGGGAGATTAGAAGTACATTATGACTATAAGAGTGGAAGGACACTAGTGCTCTCCTATGTCCATAATCGTAACAAATGATTTGCAAGTAAGCATACCTGGACGGGCAACTTAGCAGGAATTCCAATGTTTATCCATTTTATGTCATTTTAATTTCTTGTTTTGAGGCTAGTGTAAATAGATCCTCTGGTTATCTTCTTCATTAGACTTGGAGGATATTGAATTATAAACTCCTTGTCAGCTTTTCTTTGGGAAATCTATTAAATTTCTAACTTATTACGTTGCTTGTTAGTTCTTTTGAGCTTTTAAGTATATGTATGCATCAATAACTTGTCTATCCATTGAGTAGTGGAGTTATGGAGTGGTCTAGCATGATGAAAGTTGTATAGGGCCGCGCTGCCTTCATTTTTTTTTTTTGGAGGAGGTCCCTAGTTAGATCCTTCTTCACATTCACTTTTTCTCATTCCTTATCATCATCAATTTCTCTTTGGATCTATTTTTTAGGCTCGAACCACCTATCTCCCTGTTAATTAATTGTTGAAGATCTTACACTTGGACTCATCTTGGGCATGTTCAGTGGAACCAACAATGAAGATCCATATGATCACCCAGACAAGTAGTGTACCTATAGATGAGCCTATATTTATGTCTTACAAATATTTGATTACACGATGTTGATAGTGTAATTTTCAAAAGAGCTTGACAAAGACACGTCGATGATGACTAAGTTAGAGAACAGCATCATCAATCCTTATTCGAGCTACTGAAAAAATAGGTTTTAGATTTCGTTTTTTTTCCCTATTTAATTTTATGTATTTCATTTCTATAATGTTAAGGAACTTTAATTATGAGTAAAGTACTAGTAGCTTTTATTTTGTAAGTATCACAATAAGTAAATATATGAAATAGGAGGACAACAAAAAATTAATAAAATGAAAAAAATGAGATTGCAACAAATTTTGGATATATGGGGGTGGCTGAAACAAAAAGGGATTGATTCTAGAGTAATATTGATGAAATTTTATTGAAGTTAAAATAATACTACTACACATGATATTTTTGATATCACAAGCCTTGACCAATTTTCTTTTTTTTTAATATAAATTTTGATAGTGTTAGTATCATAAACTTTGACCAATTTTCATACTTTTTCGTGAATACAAATTTTGCTAGTAAATGATAAATCTCATTGGTGTTTGGAATTTATGACATTTGACAAAGTGAATTGATGGAGAACTAATGATCGAAATAAAGCGGATTGAGAAAATAATATTGATGGGGTCACGCCCTTTTTGTATTGAAATGTACCTTTTGGATGATTTGGATTGTTGATCTGAGTTTTACTATAATAATTTATGTTAAATTTTGACAAATATAAAAATTTATAAAAAAAAACACTTAAAAATAGCTATAGTAAAGACTTGAGCCCCTGTAAGCTTTAGATTGGCGCGTGGGCCAACCTGTACATTAGATTTTCAAATTGATATTGTTCGTCATCTAGGGTTTTCGCAACTAATGTAAGAATGAATTTGTATGGAATTGCCAAATGTGGGTAATCTCATTTACTATCAAGTTTTAAATTTATAGAAAAGAGTAATAAAAATGTAGCCAGAATTTATAATATTAGCAAAATATTGCCGTAATCAAATATTGTTAGGAGCGTGGCGTATTTTGTAATTTTTGCACATGTAAAGTCACCATTCCAGTGCACCTCATTTTGAAAACGCCAAATCCGAAATTACTAGCCGTTAACATTTTGCTTGTCATCATCTGATTAGCTCTTTTCCTTCTCCTCTGTAGCAATTAATGAAAACGACCTAGAAATCTCTCTCATTCTAATCTTTCCCTATTCTCACACAAAAAACCCCCACTCTCAGAGATGAAGGCCATGAAAGGAAAGCTGTTGAAGAAACTCAAGACGGTCAAGGCCATCGGCTACCTTAAGCCCGACACCATCCTTGAGGTCAGCGGCTATTTAACACTTCAGCTCGCCCCCTTGGCCGCCATTGAAGAATGCCCTAATTCAACGGATGACAAAGAGAATGTCAGTCCAGAGGAAAACGAGAATGTTGCTGAATCGAAGCCGCAGATCGGTGCGACGTCGTCTTCGGCGGCCGGATTTGTACTCGGGGAGCCTCTTCGATCCGAATCTCCTGGCGGCGTTCGAGCAGGCGGTGATGGAGGTGAAGGCGAGAGAGGCCGAAGAGGGAAACGGGGATTGAGGAAGACGGCGAAGAGGAACCGCCGCCTTCCAAGTCGAGAAGGATCGATCCGCTGGCGGGATTCGAGGAGAGGTGCCCGCCGGGAGGGGGGGGTCGGTGGTGCTGTACACGACGGGGCTGCGGGCGATCCCGGAGACGTTCGAGGATTGCCAGAAGACGAGATCGCTGCTGGAGAATCTGAGGGTGGTGTTTTTGGAGAGGGACGTGTCGATGCACTGCGAGTATAAGGAGGAGATGTGGAGGATTTAGGGGAAAATTGCGCCGCCGAGGTTGTTCATCAAGGGGAGGTACATCGGGGGAGCGGAGGAGGTGATCGGGCTGCACGAGCAGGGGCGGCTGAAGCCGTTGATGCAGGGGATTCCGGTGGATGATGGGAGGCGAGGGTGCTGTGAAGGATGCGTTGGATTGAGGTTTATTGTTTGTTTCAACTGCGACGGAAGCCGGAAAATTATGCCGGAGGGCGACGGGGAGGCTATTGTTTGCAACGAGTGTAATGAGAATGGGCTCATCGTTTGCCCCTTTTGCTGCTGAATCCACAAATTACTACACTACTACTATTTGTTTGTTCATTTTTGTATAATTCGGATTCTTTTATTCATTGGCAAAATTGGAAAGTTATGTGTTGATACTTTTCTAGTATTTGATTGCACTTCACATGCAATTCATCTGTACTTTTGGTTTTCATTTTTCTTTGTCTTGTTCTATGTAGAAACAAGATTAGAAACATTATTTTTACTGTATTTTCGACTTTAATTTTGGATTTTATTCGGTGCCTGGGGCATAAATGAAAATGTTTGTATGAGAAATTATTCTATATTGTGGTTAAAATACATATTTAAAAATCATAAGCCACTTAAAGTCTGAAATTGATTTGATCAAAACTAGTAATATACATACACCTTTTTTTTGGAAAAGTTAGCACGTAGTACTATAATTTATAATTTCAACTTTATTTTTTTATTTTTTATAGTTTTTTAAATTTGAATTTTTTATTTATAGTTTTTAACTTAATTTGTTCAGGTTGAACTTTCATTTTGTTAACTTTTACTAATTTTTGGGATGACATGAACTTTAAGGAAAATTTTCAATTCAATTCAATCAAAAATTTAATCCAACTATGGATGATGAGTAAAACTTTGTGGGCAAGACAAGTGGCATGATGACTTGGTATGTCCCACTTATCACTATTTGACAGAAAAAAAAATGATTCTAGATATTTAAAACTATACATGGTATTTAGTGTTTAGGAATAGAATAATATTTGATAATTTAAAATTTCCAAAAGTTAAATGGACAATAAATACACCTTTTAAAAAAAACATTTATTTTCAATATCTATTTAATTAAAGGTAATTGATTAAGATTTAATCGCATTATTCTACTATTATTGTTATTTTATGGAGTATATGGAGTATTAAAAAAAAAATAAGATAATTACTTAAATTTTGTATTTTTATTTTTTTTTTTATTTACACAAAACCAAATAAAACAAAAAATATATAAAATTTTTAAAAATTTTTGCATATAATGCTAGCAAGATTAATTTTAATTTTGTCCTTGTACTGTTTAATAGTGCTAGCAAGATTAATTTATGGTTTAATTTATCATTACATTTTTTTTTAAAATTTTTTTCATATATAAGTAAAAAAAAAAAATTAAATTTTTTATTCATCTTATGATTTTTTGATATATCTATGCAATACTCACTTATTCATGTATTTTTTATACTCCATTAAAAAAAAAAAAAAATAGTTCCATCATATCTTAAATCAATCACCTTTATATAATTACTATACATATATGCGTGTATTAATCGTCCATTTAACAGTTTGGAAAGTTTTAAAATTGTCAAACATTATTCCATTTCTAAACTCTAAATACCATATATATGTTGAATATCTAGAATCTTTCTTTATCCATATGTCAAATAGTGATAAGTGGGCATCTAATCATCATGCTTGACCACTAAATTTTTACTCGTGATTGTGATCATGATAAATTAAATACAGTAAGTTACAATTTTTACCTCAACAAAATAGAAACCATTCATGTTTATATTGCCAAAGAAAATGTCATCTTAGTACGACTTTGTTTCATTCTCCTTCAATAAAATGCGAGGGATACCTTAGAATAAACCTCAATGTCCGGACAAATGGTATAAATGAGGAATTATTTTAAAAAAGCTTTTATTGTACTCCTTCCATCCTCTAAAAATATATACATTTTTATTTTCATATGTTCCATAAAAATATGGACATTTACATTTATGAAAACTTGTTCTCAACTCATTATTCATATTCATATATTCAATTTATTTACTTTTAACATTAATTTTCACCATTACAACTCATTTAAAAACTAATAATAATGTAGGTCTTCACTATCCATTAACAATTTTAAATTTTGAGTGGATCATTCTCATCATCTCTCGTATTTTACTAATTATGTATTAATTCTAAAATTTTAAAAGACATATTTTTATGGACGGATGAAGTATTAAAATTTTGTTTTAAGTAGTAGTCTATGGGAAAAGAGATGTTCAATTAAGATAAGATGACCTACTGAGATTACCTACTGAGATGAATACTCACTAATCACTATCCACAAATACTTTTAAAATTTTTAACTATCATTTTCATCCTTTTTCGACTTTACCATATGTATTAATTTTCGATCATTTCAAAGTATATATTTTTAGAGATACGAGTATTAAAATTTGGTTTAGGTAATCTATTGAAATGGGATGTTCAATTAAGATAAGATGACATAGTTTGTACAACATGACATTTCTTTTCTATAGTTTTTATAATCCAGTAATGCTTTAATCATTTTGTAAATTTCAGTCCATATATATTTTCTTCATTTTTCATCAACTCCTACTCAAACACGCACATTTTGAAGTTTCTCCCACGTTTTAATTGAATCACACTCTTACGTTATTTTATTTATTTATATTTATGTTTATATATTAATAGGAGAGTGATCAATTGCTAACTCATCATTTATTTGCTAACTATAATTAATTTAAAGCCATGGAATTTTAGAAAGCGTGTGATTTATAATTTGTCACGTGTAATTTTTGTTTTTATTAATTAAATTGAAAAAGATAAAAAAAGAGCAATTAGTTATATTAGTAATACATCACTCTCCCATATTAATATTATTACTTAATCATTTATTTATTTTAATATTTATTCAGCTCACCATCTTTTGCAACAGGGAGTATCAAATACCACAGCAGTCTACTTCCTGATGACATTGGTTTAAATTTCTCCCCATTCGCTTCTGTCCCTTTCCACCTTAGAATCAGGTAATTCACCGCTCTTCTCCTCTCTTCGCGCATAATCTGTATCGCATTGCTCATTTATGCTTGATAAACCGCTAAAAATTGTCTGTCACGCTGTTGTTTTTGGAAATGTTATTAGTGGATTTTGTTGCTGTTTTGATCTGCTATTGAGCTGGAAAATGGCTTAGTGTGTACATAGCGCTACACAGAGAGAGTAAAAGCCATATAGAAACTACTGCAGGAACACTGACAATCGAGGTGAAACTATGGAACATGTTGTGTTTGATGGTGCTCAAGTGATGGTGGAGACCTTCAATTGCTACACACCAAAATATCATCTATTCTACGCGATGCACTTAGCTGCGAGGTCGGTTTCGTCTAGATTAATCATAATTGGTGGAAAGTTGTTATGTTTCTGCGCTCGAACCAGATAATGTATTTTAATTTCTGTAATTGGTAATTTATTAATCTGTGTAACCTCGATATGTAAGCAGATTGTGTTCATATGTGCTACACTGCTACATACTAGTATATTTTTTGGGAATTGTTGTAAGATATAAGATATCTTACAACTAAAATTTAACATTGCTCGGAGATAGTGATTTAAAATTTTTTATTTCATGGAAAAAAACTCTTGGTCCTTTGTGATGGCTGACATAAAATATTTACCCGATTCTTTGTTTAGAATTAAAACTACAATGGCTGCTAGAGTGTAAGTGCAATGTTTTTTAGTTACACTTTTTCAGATATTTACAAAAAAGGTAAAATACGAATTGCAATAATACTTAGGAACTCAGTTATAACGGGATATATATCTACATAAGAATTTAGAGGCATGGGGGAAACACAAAGTTAGGGGGTGACCTGCAAGATAATTACAGCTATAAATTGTAAAAATTTTTTTGAAGCACAGTCAATAAATAATAAGAAAGCTGAAAATTTGAAATGTAAAAAAAATTAGTACTACTATTTGTTTCTATATTCAGTCATGTTTGCTGATGTTTTTTCATACTTATTCATATCGTCCACTTTTTGGGGGTTGGCATTTTATTAACATGTCTACTTTTGGCCATCTGTGCGTATATGTAACATGTATCCTACTTTAAAATGCAGGTTATTGAATTTGACCCCACACTAACTAAGTATTTGGTCAATGGGCAGCAGGGCATAATTTACTTGTTTTACATTTTGGGATATGGTCCACCATGTTCCATTTTTTATATCTGACTGTTCTTTCACTAACCAAATATAGCCATATAGAGTAGGCTTAAACCCTTTAAATTTCCCGTCTAATTTTTTGCTAAATACTAAAATTGTAGGTAGTCATGCCCCCTGCAACAGGGAAATCCTGAGTATGATTTAAAGGGGCAAAATTATATGATCATTCCCATCCATTGAAATTGACCCTGCCATTCCTCTTGCGAAAAGAAAAACTTATGGAAGAGTGGTATGTGACTTTACATTTAAGAATGGAATTACAACCATGTTTCACTTTCTATGCTCCTCATTATTAGTGTCTTGTTAGAGACTGGAAGTGTCTTTAAACCTCCAATATATTATTCCTCAATACTTTTTCTATCAAATGTTTAAATTTTTGAAAGTTTTCAACTGGCTCTGGGGAGTTGAAGTGTTTGAGTCATACGAGGGGGGCCCTGGCCTTCTTGTTTAGGAGGACTCCTTTGATGCAATAAAAAGTCCTGGAAAATCAAGGTTGCATTTAGAGATGGGGTTACTGAACTTTTGAACTGTTGGGGGTAGACATCACCAGAATCCCTGAGCCTACATTAATTTTTCATTTAGTTTTATTTATTTTTTTTTTTACTGACATATGCACATATTGGGAGATGATGTTTTTCCCGTAACTTTTTGTTCCCAAAATACTTTATATCATTTTTGTTTTTCCATTCTGATTGATTTTTATACTCTATGTAACCTAAATTTAAGGGCAAAAATTATAAGTGATATCATATATTTGCAGAGAAGTAATGTTCCGGCCTTTTTTTTCTGCTGGGCTTGCAGATATTATTGAAAAAGGGGTTTGCCTTTAGATTCCAATTTTCCCCTGTCTGATTTTAGTGAGGCTTTGCACCTATGTATAGTTTTTAGGATACTGTTTGTGGATGCTAATTTTTTATGCTTTTTCACCCGGTGTTCAGACAAAAACTTCATAGGCCCTTTAAGAATGTTAGAATTGTATCCAATCGAAGGGTTTTTTGAAGAATGGTAACCTTGTATCTTTTAAAGGGTATGTTTCCTATTACAGCGTAGAACTTACAAGGATAACTAATTAAGTAGAATGATCTGCTGTGCCTTTTTTTCTGATTTTCTTGTTGTGAAAGCATTGATTTTGTACTGTTGATTTGTTGTTGTACATCAAAAATTCTTTTCAGCCTCAAACTCGCAGCCAGTTGTATGCACTGTAGTCTTTATATCTAAACTCTTTAGCTTGGATGACAAAATTTTCAATTTCTCTTGATTCTCCAGATACTAACTTAATTCTATATGCTATAGGTTTCAAAAACGGTTTTTATTCAAACATTGTTTTCAGATTGTCATCTTTTCATGTTTCAAAACTGTTTCAGTGACTGACAAAGATGGTAGTGCAAGATCTTTCTTCTTGCATGTGTTCCTGCATGTGTTCCTTCCTTTGCATCATTGAGGAATACAGATCATCTGGATATTGTTCTTTGTTACAGGAAAGACAATCCATGTATTGAATAAGAATGAGCATGCAATTGACATGGCTGGTCCGGTTCATGGGGGAGCTTGGCTACTCAGAAGACTCCACGCCTGACGCCTCCTCTGTGAAACTGAGAACTAATGTACTACTCCTGGGTGATCATATTGGAGATCTTGGAATGTCTGATGGTCTGAACTACAGTACAAGAATATCAGTGGGATTCCTGTGAGTTATAAATTCTGGTAAAAAATATTATGAATATGTTACTCTCATTGCTGCATCTAATGCTGCGAGAATGCTGATGGTTGTTATTTCCAATTTTTTTTTTTAAATCTAAACCATTACCAAGATAACAGAATACTATTATCTTTGAATAATATTTCATGAGTTATGATTTTATAAAGCTGCTAAACTTTTATTCCTGATTTTATTGTTACTTAGTGCCTCATTAACTCTGATATGTGTTTGCTAAAGTCAGTGTTTCTACTGAACCAGTGGATTGTTCTCTCTAGTCTCTCCTATTAAGTTAGGTTTGTGTCTACTTTTTCCAAAGTTTGACATTTATAATCGAGTTATTTTTTTTTACTATCATCTTTCATTCTTTTTTATATTGTAGCTGAAAAATTAGGGCATCATTCTGATGCATTCATGACACATCTTTAGTTGTCTCACCTGAAAGTACTTTATGCAGGAACGACAACATTGAGAGCTCAAGTGACAGCTACCAGAAAGCCTTCGATGTTGTGTACTTGGTAAGTAGCAGCACAGTTCAGAAATTCCACATGTATGCTCACCTTTGTCCACCACTATGGTCTACGTCAGACTTTTGCCGTAGATCTGTTAAAATTTCTGGCATAATAAGACTGAAAATGGTGCAGCCTTGCAGCACTATCCATAACGGAACTCAGTTGAGTTGCCGGATATCAGCTTATATTGTAGATCCACCTCATTGTTTTGTGTATCTGTCTGTTACATGCATCACTCAAACCTTATCAACAAAAATATATAAATTTATTGATTACTGAAACAGAACGATGCATCCATGTGGGAGTTGTTAAGCTTGCATCTCAGCTTTGCTCAACTGTTAGTAATGGATGTGGTAATCAGTGATCCCTTATTCCCAAAATGAAATGACTGTACCTGCCTGCAGCCAAATTTTGATCGAGTGAGTTCTTTGGGTTTGATGCTTCCATTGTTTTCCTTGATTATGTGTGCTGAGAAAGATTTAGTAATATTGCTTTGGAATGTGATGCAGGTGTTCTGTTCAACCTCGGGAGTCAATCGCACCATGATATCTTATCTGTTTTGGGGCAATTTCTTTGTGACATTAGCCACTAGGACTATCAGTATCATGTATCCATATACTAAAATATATTGTACTTTCAATGGAAGTATATAAAGAAGGATAATATTTATATTTATTCAACTCATTTACATTTCTCCGAAAATTGGTTATTGATGTGAAGGCCAAAGGTTAGGAAAGCTAAAACTAAGCTTAGCGCACAATTAACACATTATACCTTGTCATGTAGAAACATGAAAATTAGACATAACTCAAAAGGGGTTTTATCTCTACAAATTTTTAGCTTCTAATGCTTCTTCCAATGGTATGGTTCCCTGAGTATCACCTACTACTTCTGCTTCCAGAAGCTCATTCTGTGGATGCAGGCATTTGGTGTAATGAAACTCAATTTGCAGGCGATGATGTAGAGGCGCGATGCCAGCAGTCCCTTTTTCAGGTCAACTAGTAACTCCCTGATGGGGATTGCAGCTAGAAAGCTCTTGATGTACTCTTTGCACGACTCTTTGCCCGTGCAGACTACGCTTGATTCTTCCGCATTCTTTCCTTCAGCAAGATTATTGGTATCCGCTTCTTTCCCAGTAGAGCCCTCCTTATCGTCGTTTTCCTCTGGTTTATGCCGTTCTTCCTTTGATGAATTGCGGAATTACTGTCAAATTTCAAGATGTAGGCTTGGTTGCACCCTTCATAGAGCCTTCACCCAAAGTGTCGATGATGTAGTATGCATCTTGTTAAACTTCAAAGACGAAGAAAGTGATCGCTCCAGCTGATGATGTAGATTAGAGGGTGAGCAAGGAGGCATCTCTGATGCAGATGCAGAGATTTCACCCCATATGTTGTCAAATGACATGGCACCTTGTAGGACATCACACCCTTTGTCATCCAATCCTTTTTGGAGGGAAAAAATCCAACGAATGATTCTCAGGTACAACAGAAAGTGGCCAGACCTTCGCCTCCAACACTGTCTCAAGATCAAAATGCTTGCCCGGGGAAGCGCTCCTGTACGTCTCGTGTCACAGAGGTTTCTCCACCCCAGTGATCCTCACGGATGAGGCTGTCAGGGGGGATTGATCGGCATCTCATTGTCGTTGGATTGCAGCCAGTCAGCGATCACAGCAACCAGAGCTGTGCATGCACTCTCACCAGCTGCACGCCATGCCTCTGGTCGATTGAGGCAAAGAAAACTTTGTTTTCAACTTCATGTGGCCATCGCTGTGATATCCCTGTCTTCCCAGGTGCCAATGGTGAAACCATCGCTCCAAACGCAGAGATGGACATGGCAGAGTTCTCCCCATCTTTCTGCACGAGAAAAAGACCAATTCAGTAACATATTTCAACCGCCCAGAATCGAGTATGGCATGATCGAAAATATCCCGTTAAGGTGGACTCATCAGAGGAGTTTAAGCTGCCTTCGATCGAAATCAATATCATCTCCGCCTTCCTCACCATAGAACTTCTTCACAACGGCTCTTCATCTTAGGAGACTTGAAGCTCAACTTCCGCTTCCTCCATGGCAGAAGCCGACGTTTTGAGTTCTGCTCCTGCATTGGATGATCGGGTGGTGAAGTGGGCTTGGGTGATGGGTGAGTAGAGCCAGTCCTCATCCTCCCGCTGCTCGTGTTTGAGTGAGCCGATGCTGTTCCGGCATGGGTTGGCATAAGCCAAAGTCCCATAACTGAAGGACTTCCTGTCGCCAGAATCCTCCTCGAGAGCTCCTTCACCAGATCCGTGGTCGTCCGAATCAGAGTCGAGTGGGTAGAGGCCGCCCTGCTCCTATCGGAGCTCCTCCCGTCACTGCGCCGCCCTCTTGACCGGCTCGTTTTGCCTGAGGGGGAGAGACCTTTTAAGATGTTGACTCTGATGGGGCTGGCCTGAGTGAGAGATCTTGTTTCTCCGGGGAGAACATTTCTCCATAGCATGGTGATCGAGGAAACATGAGGGAAAGGGTTTTGGTGCTGGTTCAGAGATCTTGGACATTTCTCACTTCAACAAGAAGGATTGAGAGCTGCATCCAAGAAGAACACAATAGGAGTAGTATTTAGTTATCTGTGATTGAAAAAAAAAAAAGCTAAATTTGGGTAAGATTGGTTACATGAAGAGAAGCATTGATGACAAGAGGAATATCGACGTCTCTTCCTTGTTTATCAAAAACTGCAGATTCAATGATGCAGAGGCTACACCGTTGGACCCCCGCATTAGCATCACAAGTTTGTCACAAAGTCAACATCAATCTCCCACTTATTCCACCTCAACTACAATTCAACTTTAGTGGTTGAGGTGTAATGGTTAATCTGCTTTTAATTAATAAAAAAAAATTTTTCACACGAGAGAGAGAGAGAACTGACATTGAAAAGGGTAAAGGAGACCTCCCATGGATGCAAGAGAGCGTCCTTGTTAGCAGAGAAAGCGCAGAAGCAACGGAATTCCTCTTCCCATGAAGCAATTCCATGTTGGTTCAACAACATCTCCTTTGTGAAATTCCTTCTCACACTCTTCCCCCTCAGAGAAGTCAAAGAGACCCCTCTGGCCCCTTTTCCATTTGATTTGAACCGAATATCTGGGGGGACTCATCATCATCGCCTACCGTGCTTTTCAGATGATGAACCGTGATTCTCGCCCCTTTTCGACTGCCATGGGCCCCCACTTCATCATCTTCACCACCATTTTCCTTTTTCTCTTACTTTTTTTTTCCTCTTTCACACGGAGAAGCCCATGCGTTTATATAGAATCTAATCTGTTTTTTTTTAGAGTAGAACGGTTTAAAAAGGGGCTTTATCAAAGTAATATTTGAAGTTGTTCACAATTTGTGGATTTAAAAATTGGAAAAATTTGGGCCAACAACAAACTTTTCTTTACGGTTTAATTATTCAATAAATATATTGTACCACTTCATAGTCATCAACAAAAATTTTAAGTTTACAAAAAAAAATTAGTTATAAATAATATATAAAAAGATTCGTATTGAAATATGAAAAATGGTTTTGCCCTTGTGGTGTGCAAGTGTCCTTATCAGGTAATTCATAAGTTCTCATTTCGAAAATACTAGGGGTATGAATTAGTAGTATAAGGTAGGTAGATGTCGATCCGGCAAAATGCGTGAGTATTGCATTCTTATGCGATTAGTGGCTACTATAACTTAGATACCATTGCTTGGCGTATTTCTGGATAGAAAATATAGAACCAAAATGGGACTACTTTACAATTAAAATAAACTTAAAACAAAACCATGTTAACGAGAAGTAAATTGGCGTATTTATGGTAATAAGTTATTCATGACTGAGGAAAATGCGAACAATGGTGAAAATGCGATGGCGATTATGTGTCCATCTATAAAAGATTTTTTTCAAGCAAATGTATGTGTATACATATAAAATCTGAGCCGAAATTCATTGTTTTTCATAAAATGTTTGTAAAGGCTAGAAAAAAGACTCAAAATATTTGATTAGAATCTTATGGATCCTAAGGTAGATAGAATTCCTTACAAAAAATCTCAACTATTGTGGTATTTCTTTTTCTCTTTTGATAATAAATCAGAAATTATGGGTACAAAGGATAAACACACTGTCGAACACGAGGTACAAATACAACAATTATTTAATTAGCCAATTTATGAATCTATTAATTTCATTCATTCTAAGAAGGTTTCAAGTTTAGAAACATGCTACAATTAATGCTTGGAAACGTGTGGAACGAACGCGTATAATACTACTATCACTCAAAAACATAAGAAAATACTACAATTTCTGGGTGTTTTAGCATTTTCTTCGAATGAAGCACATGTTCAATTCTGATTGTTTGTCCGTATTAATTTATTTTTAGACATGTGTTGCATTATCATACTCTACATGATATTTTCAAATAAAAAACATATTTGTTGGAGACTCGTAAAATATTGAAAATATTAATGATAAATCTTCTGAATTTGATTTTCTTATTGACTTGTTCAGTTATCTTGTTATTATATATAATATATGTTTGTAACTTTAACACACATGGTGTGCAATAAAAGTGGGTAGCAATTGTTACCGGACGTAGTGAGTGGACATAATTTCATGGACCTCCTTTGCCATAATACTTATTTTTACTTTTTAAAAAAATGTCTAATCAAGGAATTGAATGAAATCCTTTCATAAAGTGCATTTGTGGTGCAAAATGGTGATGGGCATGGTATTGCCACCCATATTGAGAATACAAACATCTATGTTGAAATGCGACAATGTCACACTATATCCAACCACATCATTTTAATTTGACTTAACTTAATACCAAATTTATAAAATATAAATGATGAAATAATTGCGAAGTGGAAAATTTATTAGGTGACAATATTAGGTAATCGAATCATCGTTATTGATAAATCTCCAAGTGATTTACCTAACACGCCTAATTTTAAAATACATATCGATAGGAGGTGAGATAATAATTTTGTTTTTATATTTTTTTGTTTCTTTGTTTGTCTTAATTACTTTTACTCGTGATTGAAGAGACTTTTTGCTTCGCTTGGATAGCGTATATTGTAGGATTCTTTTTTTGTCTTTGAAAGCTTGATGTGAGTGGCTGGATTGGTAGATTTGCATTTAGAAATTGATATAATAGTTATAGAGACTTAGAAATACAAATACTATTTTCTTCATATGCCAATACCATATACTTATAACACAACTATTGTTGGGTCAAGTTTATAGGATTTAATTTCGGTTAAATAAATCCACGCTGTTAGTGTTTTATTTACTGCAAACACTCGTTCTAAAAATTGGTTCATTATTTCAAAGGGTATTATCGATTCTTTGCATAAGGTCATACGAAATTTGTCAATTCCGTTTCTGCATTTTGGTAATGGGCTCGTATTAAGCTAGCTGGTTTATTAGCCTTTTGTGTAATATATAAAGTAGGACCCACAATCAGCTAGCTTTTTTCAATTCTTTAATTCGTTCTTAGCGTGTCGGATGAAGTGAGACGGAAATTTTGATGGGTGGAGGTATTTTTATAATTTGACTTTTTAATCCATCTCATAACTTTCAAACTATCGAATGAAAAAATAATTGAATTCCTGATCAATTATAATTTTTGTTAACTTTTTAGAAAATTATATCATGCTCGGTCCAGCGAATAGAGTCGTTTGTTTGTCCGTCCTTGGCGAATAGAAGTCCAGGATTCGCCACACCATATATATGGTAATAAGAGTCTCAACTTTCATTGCTTCAGTCATTTCCAAATTTGGTTTTAAAAAGCTAATATACTCTGAAGTGAGACCACTAATTCATAGCTTTTTTAATGGCTTTTATTGCGTTTTAACTAAAGTATGTGCTAGTGTAAGCGGGACTCTAATGTGGTGGAGGGTATATTGTTTAAATAGCAATCCCTCCGCGAATAGATCTAAAAATTTAAAATTAAGAATTAAAAAATATTACTAATGGTTAAGTTCACTGCGTTCCAAATTTGTGTAGCACACAGAGTACTTGATTATAATAAAAACCGGATAATAATCTCATCATATTGTTGCTTACTGCATTTGTGAAATTATACTTTCTCAGATCAAATATTACTAATTAAGAAATTGTAAGTACGTCTCTATTGTATTTCTACCCTTTCTCACATTTTATTCATAAATTAGTAACTTTTATAGTGCAAATAAATAAAGAGTTTGGACCTAAATAATTATTGTGAAAGAACGTCTTATATGACTTTGTTCATACCACGGCGTCGTTTCTTGATCGTGGTGGCTAATTAAATTCCAACGTCGCTTTTAGATTGAGGAATTCGAAAAATATGTAATAGTACCGAAATTCAATGGTTTTGAAGTTTGACTTTTTAAAAAGGATTAATACCCAAAAAAAAAATAGTAGTACATCAACTTTTTATCAATTCATATCACAAACTTTTAATGCAGTGAAAAAATACAGTGACTTTTAACTTGTTACTAGTAAATTTACTACTCCAATTATATTTTTCAGCGAAATAGAGATTGTGTATTTTTTATGACATTATAAGTTCATCCTATAAACTAGTGGTGGATCTAAAAATTTTAATTTAGTGCAATATTTAAATGTAAGATAAAAAGAATAGCGTAAATGAGCAAAAATAAATTAACGCAAATATATAAGGTGTGTTTGTTGTTATTCGGACTTTGGTCATTGTTGGATCAACCCTGCTATAAACTACTATGTCGTTTGGGAATAAAACAGAAGATGATGCAAACATCCATGGTGCCCGTCGAATTAAATTTGGGCGAAACTTGATTTTGTGGGAATATTTTCTTTTTGTAATTTTTCACTCTATTATTAGAAATTTCATGTAATTCATTAATATATTTTATTGTTGTTTCTATTAGATTATTTCAAGATTGGTAAACGTTTATGTAATGCTTTAATATCTTTTCTTGTTATTTCTAAAAAATTATTTTAAGATTGGATATTACTTATATAAAAATCAAATCGGGATTGACTCATACATAAGCTATTGTTTGAGGTTTCATGAAATCGATTGAATTTCAACAAAGATTAATTACGCTATTTTATTTGTTAATATCACTATATTAAAGAATTCAACATTGAGCTTGTTCAAATTCTTGGTTATTACTATATGCTTACAAACAACTCTCTAAATAGATTTGGAGTGTTGATCTTAAACATAGCATGTAAGTTTGAATATACTTTTAATATACAAAACCAAACTCAAAATAGATTTGGAGTGTTGATCTAAAACATGGGATGTAAGTTTAAATATACTTTTAATTGTACTTAATTACTTGCAACCACTCTTGCTAATACACTTCCTGCTCTTCTAAGCTATAGAAGAGTGTGGAATTAAGCATTCCTAAAATGGAATTTGGATTTGATTTGATTATTATAAGTGATAATAATATGGTTAATTCTCTGCATCCTTTTCAAAATGTGAACATATGTGTGCCTTATTTTGTTGCTTATACTCCTGAAATATAGTTTTGAGAAAGAAACATACATACTACCCCTGGTCAATGTTCTGAATTAAACCCTTATTTCTTAATCGTAAAGCTACCCCCTTATTAGGTAATAATGCTTTTTGAATGCATAATATTGAAAGGAGGCCAATGTTCTAAAGTAAAAACCCTAAGAAACTATAAGGCAAGGGGCTCTCTGCTACACCCGATCATCCTCGAGGAGGCCCTGGGTTTTTGAGTGTAAATTCGTCACCATATTGTTGTCCGTGTCTGCACCCTTGTGATTAAAAAAAACAATACACATATTCACATTCTTAATTAGTTTGCCGATTTTGAAGCTTGATGGTGTTTCAACGGTATTTGCACAATTCAAAATCTGCATTAATGTTAAGGAACAATTATTTATTTTCAAAGTACTTATATTTTGTCCTTGTAAATTAATACAAACATAATCTACATTATATGTTATGCACACTTGTTCTCAATAAATTACAGAGATGAAGGAAAGATTGTTGTGAACTAAAAAGCATTTTAAAAGTGGTATAAGGACAAATAAGAGGTTTAGATCTTCTCTTTAGTTAAATTAAATAATATTGACTTTAACGTCTTCAATGAAAACATAAGTACTCACGAGAGGATGATAAATGAACCGAATCATTGTAATTATATTAATCATTTTTTTATATATAGTAAGTTAATTGAAATGATTATTTAGGGATTATCACATCATAATTATTTTATTATATCATTATTAAAATGATATTTTAAAATGTTGTACGAACTACGAAGTGTGTGGTATTGAAAGGTAGGAGAATTCTCTCATTTGTATTTACCACATTATTTATTAGCAACTTTTCTGGTTTATCCCCTACTTGTCTATGTCATACACCCATACCTAATATTCTTCATGGCCCCAAATTCATATTTTAATAAAATGGTTATGATAAACTATTGGAGAAGAATGCAATAATCTAATGGGGTGACCTATTGCACTAATAAGTTATTCAATGACCTAATAGTCAAAGATGAGACCCCAAATATCCAGAGGAAGTGCACATAATTGATGCACCTCCAAAGCAACAAATGTGAGCCACATGTAAAAGTTTATTTTCTTTTAAACACCAAACTAATGCAATATACAAATATCAAACCGACCACCATATAAACAAAGTTTCCCCACTTTGCACCCTCCTTATTTTATACTAATGCAATTGATTTGCTTTTCATTTACTCTAAACTTTGGTTAGGATCCAAGAATGTTAGGACCATCAATCCCTAATTGAAGTTTAAATTATTCTCACGGTGCTAAATCATGTCAATTGTACCTAGATAATTGCTTACAGTCGAAATATTTAGAATTTAAAATTTTCAGGGATTAATGCTTAAAAACCTCATAATTGAGATTTTCTATTTAAGTAGTAGTATTATTTTTTAATGTTGACTTTGTATATATGATCCATTCAAGAAGGGATCATATAGTTTTGATAAGTATTCATTTGTAGAATCCCTATAACATAATCGAGTTTATCGTAAGAATCAATGTGTCTTATGTTGTGCTAGTCGTAGTTAATATGAAATTTAAAAGTGAAGATGAGTTAACAAATTTAGTGAAGTGCTACCTGAGGTGTTGCGTCATAAAATATGCTTAGGAGGGAGAAGCGTATCTTTGGGGTATTTTGTATGCCACATTTTGTATACTCAACCTGACTATCCAAAAATTTTGCAAAGTACTTAATTAATCTGGTATTAGTCCATGACAACGTTTTCCACATTATACTGTGAAGAAAATTATTTGAGGCCGAGGCATATAGTTTTAAATAGAAGCATAAAATTTAAATCTCAAGTTGCCATCATCTTATTTCTAAAACAATAAGTGCCCCCATGATTATTGTTATTGATGTCCATATAAGCACTTGCGACTGGGTTATGGGGGTGAAAAACACTATATTTTTTAGACTGTCTAACACGCTTTTTGTTCAGGTATACACTAATACGTATCCAGAAAAGCCTATAAACTGGACTAGCGAAGGAAATGAAGGAAAGTGAGCGTGAATCAAGGAAAAGAACGGCTAGAAGAAGTGGAGTCAATAATGGTGGGCAAATAAAGACTATCTATACCTCGCTGGGCCCCACTTCAACGCCTATAAATAAAGGAGCATGCATCACACGCAATATACAATTTTCGCCTTAGCCTCACACAAAAACACACTCGTGGGAAATGGGAGTTCTGCACAGGGTTCTAAGTGGTTTCATTTTCCTGAGAAAGTTCAAATGTGAACACCGTCCTTATGGCGTTTAAGCAGCACCTACTTACATTGTTTTTTGCACTTTATTTCTGCTCGAACTTCACGCTTTGGAAGTCGATTTGGTTGTGGCTATTTACTGCATTTATCTATGCATTTAGTTTCTCATTACGATGTGGTGTTTATCTCGTGTTGATCTACGTTGGATTCTCGTTTTTGTTTGAAGTTTTATTTCTAGCTAGCATGTTAATCTCCGTTTTGGTCAATTCCGCACTTCGATCCGAGGAATACGGCGGTAGATCTCGTGTTGTTGTTGTTGATCGGAAGCTTGTTTGGCGATTCGTAGCTAGCGGGTATGTTTTTGGCCGGAGTTCATGTCGATGCTTGATCCGGAGTGGATTTAGCATCCGAGGTCAGATCGAACAGTGGGACTCAAGTTGTGCATGGATTTTCGAGTTTTCTATTTCCTTTCGTCTTACTTCGTCTGGGTAGCCGTAGATCCGTTTAGTTTTTAATTGTTCTTTCAAACCGCTTAAATCCACCGTTTTGCTTTTCCGGTCACATTTCATCTCCTCGTTTCTACCGAGTTTTTATGCAAATTATTCAAGAAGATGAAATCGTCGTTAGTTAGTACTTTAGTTAGTTGTTTTTCTTTCGCCTTTCGTCCGTACTCTCGCTTTTTCACCTATATAGTCTCCACCGTCGCTTATTTCCCAGGTCTAGGTAATTTAGAATTAGCTTCTTAGATCTAGCTAAATGTCTCGGTTTCCAGCTTACATGCATGATTTCCGCTTTGCCTAGATCTAGTCAAGTAGCGTGTGCTGCATTTAAATTCCAAGTTTGGTCTAATTTCCTCAACTCCAAAAAGTGCTATGGGCAAAGAAATTAACCCAAAAATAGTTTCGAATCCTCGAGCATGTTCATTTCAAAGATCCGTCTCTCGTGGAATCGATCCCTACTTCCCCGTGCTAAATTTTAGTATACGTGGTCGAGGGTTTTTTTGAAGTGGTATTCTGTGTGTCCGACGACCGAGATCTTCCAACGACCCGTGAGTTCCCAGACTTTGTGATATAGTATTCAATGACCTAGGAGACTTGTTATTCCTTCTTACCGTGCACGCAGCATTTTGCTCTTGATGGATACAAGTGGCTATTTCAGATCTCGCGTTAACCTGCAGGACCAAGGGAAAACCACGCTCACATGCCCTTTCGTACCTATGCATACCGAAGAATGCCGTTTGGATTGTGTAATGCACCAGAACGT
Organism: Salvia hispanica; assembly: GCF_023119035.1. NCBI lineage: Eukaryota > Viridiplantae > Streptophyta > Magnoliopsida > Lamiales > Lamiaceae > Salvia > Salvia hispanica. Next base: position 3,425 of record NW_025952313.1, on the reverse strand, counting down.
TCCAGCTGTGTATGATGAGCATTTTTTCTGATTCTGGCTGAAGTATGTGGCTTGAGATGGTCTGTTTTCGGATGATTTTACCGCATAATGGAACTCATTCGACACTTGTTTGGTCACCCTTGATCTGTTGAAGAGATGCGAAGAGAAGCACTTTAGTTCCGAATTTCGAAAAGTGTCACTTCATGGTGACTAAGGCATTGCTCGGGGTCACGTAGTTCGCGGTTATACTTGCCAAGCAGACAAGGCAAAGGTAGACGTGATATCAAGGTTACCTTACCCCACGAACCAAAAGAAGTTAGAGGCTTCGTCATGCGAGTTTTTATGGGGAGGTTTATCAAGGATTTTCGCGAAAATCGCGCAACCGCTCACTCATTTGTTACACAACGATGTGGAATTCGCTCTTTGACGGTGCAAGAAGGCATTTCAGTTGCTCAAGGATTTACTCGTGTCAAGACCACCACGAGCTACTTCAAGACTGGAATCACCTCGAGATAATGTGCTAATGCGTAGTGATTTCGTCAGTAGGAGCCGTCTTTATCAACCCACTCTAAATGAAACATCTCATATCCAGCAAAACGATTGTATACGGTTTTACTTTTTTATATGTGTTGAAATAAAATCAAATAAAACAAATGACAAAGTGGAGATGTGCGACTAAGAATTAAAGTGCATGTGTTAATCATAATAAGATATACACGTAAAGGATGCGTAAGGATCAAAGAGGAAAACATCATATAGTTTGAATAAATAAATACTCCCTCCGTCCGCTTTAGGAGTCTCGGCCAGAAGTCGGGCACATGTTTTAAGAAAAAAGTGTTTAGTGAATATTGTAGTGGGTGTTAAGACCCACTTTTAAATGAGTGTCCAATAATTAACTCTAGTGGATGTTGGGACCCACTTTTAATACTTTTTATTAGTTGTAGTGGATGTTGGGACCCACTTTTAACACTTTGTAGGCATTTTTATTAATTTATCTCAACGACTTTCTAAAGACGCCAAAATTGATCAACCGACTCCTAAAGGGAGGAGGGAGTAGTTATACAATTTGAATGAGATGCCATAAGAGAAACATCTATATTGAAGAGTAGAAAATCATCAACATATGCTTTAAATTTGTCCAAACTTTATCTTTTTGGATTTTCCCGCATATTTAAATCGATCACAATTCGTCTTGCTAACAATTCGTAATATTTAATATCAACTTTTAATCACAATTTTGAAAATTTAAAAAATGTTAATTATGATTACTTACACCCTAATTATATCCAATTATTTTAATAAATTTTCATTTAAAATATATAACAAATAATATAAAAAATAAAATGAAATATACAACCCAATTTAATTAATCAATTACTTCCCATGAGCCTTCCCTTTTCCTTCACACGCTGACACCAAAAGCAGGCGCTCAGGAACCCCGATGTAATTATTTCCAAAAAATTTGGGGTCGTCTACTTAGTGAGGATGTCGGGGTTGTGGGTGGGGTTTGGGATGGGGAGGGGTTCGGGGGTCAAGGATTGGCCGCTGGCGCAGGAGCTCATGGCGGGTGTGGCAAGGGTATGGAGGACGGATGGAGGGAGGAGAAAAGAAGGAGAGAAGTCCGAAAATTGAAAAAAATGAACACCTAAATTAATGTTCGGCGGCGATTGCTTTTGGGGGAATTAATTTAGCAACCAAGGGTTCCGGGCGGCGCTTACGTTTGGGGCGGCGGTGTGGCAGAGGAGAAAGGGGGCTCGGCGCGACGGAGGGATCAATGTTGTGAGCATTATCGGATTAATTAAGGAGATGATTGATTAATTAAATTGGGATGTATATTTGGTTTTTATTTTTTATATTATTTGTTATATATTTTAAATGAAAATTTATTAAAAATAATTACATATAATTAGGGTGGCACTAACAGCTTTAATTGGTCGAAATTGTGATTAAACAAGTGAACCGTTAAATGTTAACTGAATTGTTAACGGGGATATTTTAATTGTGATCCCGATTTCAAATGTACATAAACTAAAATCTTAAAAAAATGTTTTTGAGACTAAAATCGTAAAATCATCATAATGCTGCACTTCAGCTTTGGCCTTTACACTCTAATTTTGAATAAAATAGTTCAATAATTTATATATACATGTGAATATCAAAATTCTTGTCACCAAATAAACAATTTTAAATATTTCATTGAATCATAATATACTTAGTAAATTTAACGCAAATTAAATAATACTCCTCCGTCCTCGACAAGAGTCAAACTTTTCCATTTTGCCCGTCCTCAATTAAGAGTCACACCTTCATTTTTACCATAAATAGTAAGTAGGTCTCACATTCACTAACTCAATTCACTCACATTATAAAACCAATATAAAAATGAGTCTCTACATTCCACTAACTTTTTCAACCAACTTTACATTACTTAAAACCTTGTCCGTCAAAGTGTGACTTTAATCGGGGACTTGAGGGAGTATAACATTTCATCTAAAGTATTTCTTATATGTATGGATATTTATTTTTAATTATTATCCTACACGGCACAGTATCTATGCCCCGATGTGATATAAAGATATGATTATAAAGATTGAGTGTTATTGAATTAAAACAAATAGGGCCAAATTTAAGAATACTCCTCTGTCCTAAGCTTTCAAGATGACATTTCTACTTTGGTAATTTTTTCTCCAAATAATATTAACGCCAATTTTTCTCTATCTCGCTTATCCTCATACACCCACTCTTTCTTTCTTTCATTTTTTATACATACACTCCCACTTTTTCCAAAATATCTTCTCCATCCCGGATGGATTACGCAGTATTTTCATAAACTATGGTAAATTGGTAACAGGCATGAACTATGGCAGTGAAAGTGCACGTTGTTTAAAAGTTTATCTTATGTGTTCCACTTCTTCTATTTTTAAAAATGTCTCATATTAAATGTATGTACTTAAGTGAGTTAATCAAGCTGTAGAGAAGTAATGTCCAAACTAAAGTCTCGGTCTCTAAACTTATGTTCACTTTTCTATTTTAAAATTTCTCGTATTAAATGTTTCATTTCATTTTACTATATTTTGGCGTGACCATGCATTATATTAACTCATATAACTAAGATTATATTATAAAATTAATAATACTATAACAAGACTCGCTCCAAATTCTTTTCAACCAACTTCTTTCTTACCAGTTTAGAGAGGCACATAATAAGGATCGACCTCTCCCTCCTTTCAACTCTCTCAATTTTCTCTACTTGCTCCATAAACTGCATCCTTTGAGAAGAAAATGAAGTTTAATCCATGAACTTCTTGATGAAAAAACAACATTGTTTTGCTAAAAAAGGTATTTTTGTTTGAGTTAAGTGCTTGTTCTTTTTCTTCTTCTTCTAACCGATTAATCGGTCTTCTTGAACCTCATGCATCTTGGTTAGGAGGAGGGATAAAAAGGAT
>NW_025952312.1:0-5000 GCF_023119035.1 Salvia hispanica | reverse complement strand
TTTTTTATTTGTATCTCCAATTCAATTCGGCTTGATTTTCACGTCCTTAAAAACACTAGATTATATCAACACATCCCTGACTTACACTTTCCACAAACAAGGTTAGTCTTCCAAATTTCCATCATTTTTTTCCACATTAAACTTCATTGCACTTGATTGAATAACTATCTTACAATAGACACCCGAATCTTTATTATAAAAAAAATCCTTTATGTGAAATATCAGACAATGTTGCAAGATCAAATCAGAGTCTAATATTTCCCAGTCATTAAAATAAAGAATAGAATGATAGTACTAAAAAGGGAAAAAAGACAATTATTACTTATACAATAATATAATATGAAAAAGTTAAATTCGGATAAAAATCGCAATCATATGTAGCATTCCTTTTTATTCTCGGACTATTTGAATTAACCAACCAATTTGACATTAAATTGACATTCTATATTAAGCTATTATTTGATAAGCACAATATTATTGCATTAATTAGTTGTGACCAATCCTTCTTGGCCTTATGTTATTAGAATTAAATGTAAACAAATTGGGCAAACAATTTGATAATATGTTTTTCGTAATTTCTTTTAAAAATTTTGTTATATAAAAATGAATGTAATTGAGATTTCTAACCTACTAGCAATAAATATCCTTCAATTAGAAATTACATATCCGTATACATATATCGACCAAAATGAGAGAACAATCATGTATATGCTCGATTAATATAAGAATATTATAGCTGTAATTGATCTATGATTTTGTTACCAAAAAAATGATAACATTGCCAGCAAAATTTAAAGTATATAAATATCAATGTTATGTTTAGGACATTCACAATTTTTCCAAAACAAACATTACCAGTAATTAGAAACTTTTGTTATATTTCCATTTATTGAATCACCCATTAAATTTCTTTGTATTGCTCACTTTATAGTAAAAGGATATTGATATGAATAAATTAATGTCGAAATAAAAGTTATAGCAGTATATGAAAATGGCAAACTCTCCTGCGCTCGATTGATGCGCTCCATTCTTAATAACTACGGAGTATAGCTTAAATTTTACTCCATCTGTTCCATAAAATTAATGACATTTTTCTTTTTCTTATCTGTTTCATAAATATATCTTATTTTCATTTATGAAAAGTTTTTTCAACCTCACTCCGTCCCACTTTAGAAGTCCCGATTTACCATTTTTGGGTGTCCCATTTTAGGAGTCCCGGTTAGAATATTACATAATTGGTAATAAGCCTCACATTCCACCCACATTTTATTATAAAAGTAATACAGTATATAAAAGTAGGGTCCACATTTCACTATTTTTTTTCACCAACTTTCTTTTACATTTCTTAAAACTCGCGTCGAACTCAACCGGGACTCCTAAAGTGGGACGGATAAAGTAATTTATTTATAACTTATATCACTATGACCCATCATTAAATACTAATAATAATAATGTGGGTCCCACTATTCACTATTACTACTACTATTAATTCTTTTTCTCTCTTGTTATACCAATTATACAATCATTCTTATGCTGTCTCAAATTTTTTTGAAAATTTTTTTGAGACGAAGAGAGTATATTGAACTAGACCGTGGGCTCACTACATTCAATGTGTTCGTCCAATTACTAGCAAGTAGTACTAGTTCACGAGCATTTGGATCCTAAATCTTCACTCTTGACATTAAATTTATCGACTCTACGAATTAATGTACCAATTTTTTTTTCTATCGTATACTGTATGGCGTAAGATTTATAGACATATGTCGAATCCCACATCAAATCATAAATCAATCAATAAGTCATAACCAACTGGATGCTACACATGAATAATTGAAATACAATAAGGTCTGAACATTAAATATATGGAGTACATATGATAAACATTATAGTCATCTACTTTCTAGCTCTAAAATTCTACTAGCTGTTCTAGCCATCTATTAAAATTAAATAAGAACAATAATTACAAATGAAATATATTCAAGCTAACAAAACTAGGATAAATCCCGAATGAATGAATCTATATGCTTTGATTTGCTTATAACCTCTACTTGATGCTCTTCTAGAGTCTCCAAGCCAAAACTTGTGTAGTATGCAAAATATGATACTACCTCCGTCCCCTAAATTTTGACACATTTTACTATTTCGGTCCATTCCTGAAAATTTGACACACTTTACTTTTTTTCCAATTTTAGTAGTGGACCTCATATTCTACTAACTCATTCCTACTCACATTTTATTATAAAACTAATACTTTAAAAGTAGGACCCACGTCCCACACTTTTTCAACTCACTTTTCATTACATTTCTTAAAATCCGTGCCGAATCAAAGTGTGTCAAAATTTGGGGGACGGAGGTAGTAATTGATTCTTTACTTTTGAGCTTTAGGGATATATATAGAGTCCTATTATACAAAGTACATCGTTCCCACAAAACTAAAAATTTAAATCGGATGATTAGATTTCCAGATTTAATGTCAACTCATAACAAATAACGTCAATAAAAAATGTCAACACAATGTGGAGGAAGTTGAGTGGACTTGGCCTTGAAAAACTCTAATGTCATACTCATATCTAGAACCGCAAAAACCACCATTTTCGCACTGGTCGTGCACTTAACGAGTTAATTGAGATGCATGGTCTGCATTTGGCGCACTGAGCACGGACCACACACACAAGACACATTAGGCGCACGGGCTGTGCCCTCAAGGTGCTAGGACAATAACTTAACTATAATTAACATGGTGAAAATGATTGAACTTAATTTGATGATGAGTGGGTGAAGGTGAAACAAAGTACGGCTTTGGCATCTTTCATTAGATGTTGACAATAAATATAAAAATACGAAATATATCAAAGTTGTAGTAAGAGATTGGCAAATCTCTTAGTTAAGCTATTTATTTTGTATTTACTCTCATTTTGGAATATAAATTCCAAATTAAACTGGATATGCTATATGATCTAAATATATGAAAATGCAACTCATCAAGTTTGCGACTAGTGGCGTTCAAGTACCCAAAGACCAAGTGCAAGGATGTGATTAGTGTGATTACGAATAAAAGTATCTAAGCTTCAAATATTATTCGCAATGATTATTACTCCCCTTATACCATTTTAGGAGCGCCAGTCACTTTTGCACACCCATTTTATAAAAATCATAGGAATAATAAATAAGTTAAAGTAGAGAAATGATAAAGTAAGAGAGAGAATATTGTTGAGTAGTAGCGCTGTTCGGTTTCCTAGATAAAATAATACTAAGATATAATTTAGGATTGAGTTGTGAGATTATTTTAGTTATAGAGGGTTAACTATGACTAATTATCCCACGATTATCCATCTAGGATTTAATTGTGGGTTGTATTTCATGAACCAAACTGTAACATCCCACTTTTTCGAACCCTAATTTTCAAGATATAAAATTTTTGCATTAAATGTTTTTAATGCTATGATACATGTGGAATTAAATGATGATTGATTTATTGCAGTATTCTTTGTGACCTAATTGCGATATTGAGTTTAGTTTGAGTTGAATAGTCAAACTTGTGGAAAATATGACGTGGCCGTGGAATGGTCAAAATCGTTGGAAAATATGAAGTGGAGGTGAAATTCGAATATGTGGATATTTTAATGTGGGGTAAAATAATAATTGTGGTGAATTATTTTCCTAAGGGATGAGTGAGAATTTAATAGGAGCATTATTTAATTATGTGGAATTTTCGACCCCTCCTATTTATTGGAGAAGAAATCATATTTTTCTTGGATTTAATTATTGCTTGGGATTATTATCCGAATTTAAATCTAAAGTCCAATATTCCTTATTTAATTGGTGAATTTTCGGCTCCTATGATTTCTTTAAGGAGATTTTCGAAAATCTCCTATATTATGGGAGAAGGGATTATTTTATTCTATTATTTGATCCCTTATTTATTCTCTTCCATAAATAAATTAAAAAATCCTAGCATATCTTGCCATATCTAAGAATATCTTGCCATATCCTATTTAAAATAGGATTTTAATTAAATTCCTTGTGGGAGGAATGAAAATCACACCTATTTCCTTTTAATTGGGGAGAATTATTATTTTATTCTGCTCCGTGATATTTTATTCTACTCCGTGAAATATTCAAATTAAATCATAGTCTAATTTAATAGCCTAAAATTCGAAACCCCCTTATTTCTCCTAGCAAATCACGCCAACTTCAACCACCAAATCTCTTCCAAATCTTTATTTATTTAATTATTGGATTATATCTTGCACTCTATAAATAAGAGGCAAAACCTAAACCTAGAACACCAAAATCACGCCCCCACTCCCAAAATCACGTCTCTCTCTTTCTCCCCATTCTCTCAAAATTTTCTTCTACTTTCTCCAATATTTCTTCATCTTTTGGAGAAGAATTGAAGTTGAAATTCAAGAATCGTTGAAGAATCAAGACTACTAATTGAAGTTGAAATTCAAGAATCGTTGAAGAATCAAGGCTACTACTTTGTTTCTACTGTTCATTCTATCGAAAAAGGTATTTTTATTTTGATCTTTCCTTCATCTACCGATTAATCGGTGTTCTTGAGTCCACATGCATTTAGATTGAGTGAAGGGGAAATTAATTGATGAATGAGATGCACATGTGTGTGTGTGTGTGAAACCGTGTGTGTGTGTTGGTGCGTGTGTTCGTGTGTGTGTGTGTGGGTGTGTTTTGAAACACTCAAGCGTGACACGATTTGATGATAAATCTGGAGTGTTGTGCGAATAAAAGCGATAATTCACATCCAATTACTAAATAATTATTGTAATTCCAAGTTATAAAAATGACTACATGCATATATAATTAATTTCTTAGTGTTATCATCCATCCAGTGAAATACGATATTCATTTGCATCCAAGTATTTTATTATTAATTCACCTTTAAAATTATAAGTTATATAAACAAATGCATGTGAATTAACTTAATTTCAAAACTTTATTATCCAACGGAATATTAGTAGTTATTTACATCCAATTATTTT
>NW_025952311.1:0-34008 GCF_023119035.1 Salvia hispanica | reverse complement strand
GGGCCCCTGTTTTCCCCCGGCGAGCGATCGGCGCCACGCCGATCCGCCGCATTTCGTGGCCGCTCAATGGTCGTTGGCCATCCGGCCCGTTTGCACGAACAGGCCGTTAGCCTTTCGGATGCTCTTAAAAACCCCTATATGGAAACTATTTGCACTATTTTTGTATTTTCATTTTTTATTTTAATCATATCCATTTGCTTTTTCTCTCTTGTCAGAAAAATAGAATCGGTTTAATTTTTTATTATCGTGAAAATAGAGACATCTTAAAAAGAAAAGTTTTTAACTTCCTTTTACTTTATTCTTTCTCTCTTATTAATTATAGGACCCTATTACCTCTTTCTCTTCTTTTTCTCTTCTTTTTACTTTATCAATTATATTAAAACGTGTCTTTAATGTGCCCTTTTTTATGGACGGAGGAAGTATATGTTTTCACTTTTCATCATTATACCTTGAAACTCAGAAGAGGGATGAATGAAAGAGCAAAGAAAAATAGTTACCCGTACCCTTTTAATTGCCCCTTTTATAATTTCATTGTCCCATTAATTGTTTTTTATTTTCTAAATATGAAGTAGATTTATATTCCTAATTATTCATCACATTTTTATCATAAACTAATATACAAAAAAAGTGAGGTTCATATTTCCAAATTTTTTTCAATATTTTCCTTTCTTAAATAATGTAACCAAAGGGGACAATTAGTGAGAGCGAAAGGGGTATTTTATTTAATCTTTTTATAAAATTTCAATATCCACAAAAAAATTACTCCTTAATCCCATATGGGCCATTATTACTTGATTCAATTACGTTTTAGCTTCTATAACTCTTTCAATTCTGGCTTAAATTAAGCCAAACCCAGAATGCCTATTTACAGGGAAACGGGAAGTATTATGGAATTGAAGTGGGGACTTGGGCTCATTGCAATTACCTAAACTTTGGGGTAAAACCAAAAGCCCAAAACTACGCATATTTTAGATTGAGAGAATTTTGAATAAATTAATTTTGCCTTCAAATGAGGGGTTTAAATTTATGGGCCCTTTCGTAATTTGGGATCGTTGCGTATTTTTTTTGAATAAAGGGATTTTAAGTTTTTTTATTTTTTCTATTTTTTTTTAGTATTATTTCCCCCCAATCCTTTATCAATTGCCTAAATCACCCCCCTCAAATATTTTACTCCCAATTTCTACAAAATCATCGAGCTTAATAATATCGTAGCAAATCAACAGAAAATGATAAGTGCTAAACTTGCTCATGTTCAACTGGAAACACAGTAGAAAGAGAAATGCATCACCTTCTTCAGCTAAAAACTAGTAAAAGGATTGTTCAGATACCCTTTTTCCTTGACCCCGTTTGCTCACAAATATCAAAACATGTCTACTGCAGCCTTTTGCCCCAGCAATTAAACCCCCCTGCCAATATACCCTTCACAATTCCCCCCCAATCTGCTCTAAAATATTTTACTCCTAATTTCTACAAAATCACCCCCCTCTCCGTCCGCTCCATCCCCCCTTATCACGTCCTCATCCGCCGGATAAAACGATCGCCGCACCACCACGTCCCGAAATACGGCATCAGCGCCGCAGCCGCCACCACCAGCGGCGTCGCGAGCCGTACCCGGCGCGGCGCCTTCGGGCCCCGGGGAAAACTTCATCCCGGCGGCGCTGGAGTAGGCGGCGCTGTTGAGGAGAGGAAGACGTACCGGGAAGGATGCTCCCCCGATGGGGGGTGGCTGATCCAGGTGGAGTGGGTGGTGATGGGGGCGTCTGGCAGTTGACGGCCCAGATGGTGCAGGTGGGGTGGCGGCGCCGAGGTGGGTGGCGTCGGCGGGGGAGCCGCGGCGGTCGAGGGCGGAGGGGAAAGATGGAGATGAGGGGGGTGAAGAGGATGGGGGGGAGGTGAGGATGGCGTTGGAGACCCAGCCAAGTTAAGTCTTTGAGATTTTGTAGAAATTAGGTAAAGTATTTGAGAGGGGGATTTTGGGGGTTTATAAAGGGGTTTGGGGGGAAATAATTAAAATAAAATAGAAAAAATGGAAAACATTAAAAACCTTATTCAAAATACGCGTACATCAATTGGGAAAGGCGGCAAAAATTTAAACCATTTTAAAATCATAAATTAATCCCTTATTAATTCCTCTTTTAGATTCATATAAACCCCCAAAAACTCATTCTGCATAATTTGAACCCTCCTTCCGTTCTACACAGACGAAGGGGGAAAACTAAATTCAGCTACATTATAGAAAAAAGGAAAACGGCAGCGGGAGTAAAGTGGTACCGGAATCAGTAATGGGGGCGGCGAATAGAACTCGTAGCAACATCGATGAATGCAGGCCAATTTGGAGGAGCTGTTATCTTACTGTGATACAGAAACCCTTTCAACCATGGAGCCCTCGATAGGGCCCGATCCTCTTATTGATTGCCAAAACAACAACTACTCTCTTTTCTTGTATGCCAATTTCCTCTTTCATGTTTTGAGTGTGTTTGTTTAATTTTTTTTAGTTTTTGTTGCATGCATCGTTGTATTTTATTATTGCCCATTTTAATACTTAATTATATCTGTTAACCTTGAAATTGCTTAAGCCCTCTCGTAAATTTGTCAAAGCGAGAGCTCTGTTTTGATGAGATTCCTTTGTTGGTTGTGCGAGTGTTGTAGAGAAGACGTGAAGGTTTATGCTTTTCTGTGATGATAATTTGTGTTGCGTCAATTAGCTAATATGCTTAACCTTTTTTATTTGGTATGTTTGTCATGGTGAATTTGTTAGATTGCTTGAATTTCGGTTGTGTGTAATTTCTCTGTTCATTGTGGTTTTGCAGTGAGGCTAAGATGGCAGAGGTGTTGATCCAGATGATCACCCTGTTAAAAAAGAGTTTGTGAGTGTTTGTAATACTAACTGTCTGTGTTTCTCAACCTTCCGTTATGTTTTCTTACTTAATGATCCAGCTGGTTTTATCCCCAATGAAAGTGTTTAGTATTTGAGCAGCGGATATTGGTATTTACCCATTTAATTTATGTGGTTTTGTTTTATGGATTCAGGAGAGACTGAGCTTCTACCAAGAGAAACTGCAGCGATGCATTGACGAGCAAAGGTATGATTGCCACACCTTTCACCCCCCAAAGAACAAGCATAAGATACAGTTGAATTTAGAGTTCATTTCATGATTGTTTGTCAAATCCAAAAGTAAGAAGGAAACCTTTTGCCAAAACATATCTTTTGCTGTTGAATGGACTTTTTGTTGAGATTTTGTAGGGGTCCTAACAATACCTTGGAGCAACTTTCAGTTGCTTGCATTTTAGCACCTCTATCATCCTTCGCCATTTTTTCTGTCATCGGTTTTGAATTGAAAGTTGAAACCTTGTAATCAGTGCTAATGTGATGGGATGAATAAGACAGTGTGAATGTGGTCTGCTTCACAGTAATCAATTTGCGAGGCTCTTGGTATTGAGGACCTTTAACACTAAAACATCGGCACACAAAATATTTATTAGTATGATAATATCTGGTGCCAACTATGACCAGTGGTTTCGTTACCATCAGTTCCTAAAATGTTACTAGTGTTTGTAGCTCCGTTGCGACCCTCGACGACCATTAACACCCCCGCAGCATGGGTTATTGAGCATTCTCTTCCTGATCTTCCTCTGGTATGTTTTTCTAATTTATTGTGCTTCGCAAACCTTAACCTTTCATTTGGTTGTTAACTACCTAGTTTGCAGAACAGAGGCAAAGCATACGCAATTAGTCGTGGGGAGGGTAATGAATTCAAGTATGTGAACAGAAATCTGCAGAAGAGAAATATCAGTCATCCGAAGCAATCTATTCCTTCTGTTTCTCAGGGGATTTCTTGAGAAAGCAGCACATGAGCTACTTGGTGATAATAAAAATGGTGTTAAGGGACCATTACAACCTGTGGATTCAGATGTTGATATCGTACTTCTGGACTGATCCTATGGTAGATTTTGTTTCAACATTCAATTTTTTATTCTTTGTTGCACTTAAATGTCTGCTTGACCTTTTTTTGTTGTTGTTTGACTGATTCAAATACTCAGTCCAAAAAAACATGGTCGGACAGAGACAAAATCTCAAACTATCACAGTAGTCAAGATAGTAAGGTCTTTTTTTGTTTTATCCATTTTATAAATGTAGCCAAGTTAAAAATAGGACCACATGACATCTGGACAGAGCTAGTTGGGCAATATTATATCATTTAGAGATGATGCACCACGACAGGAAATGGAAGTAGAATCAAATAGTAAAAGAAACAAATTATACCATCAGGGATAATCTGGCCATTGCTATGGAAAGTTTCTGTCCATAGTTATAGTATTATCTTCTGTAGTGGAAAATTTTATTTTAAGCTTACTTCAGTATAGGAAATAATTAACACGGTTCTGTGAGAATCTTAGATGCATTGGCACATTCTGTTTTGTTTATATTTACAATATGGTTGTAGTCATTGCTTACCGCCTAGCCCCTAGCTGATGAGTCTTGGCTGGCCCACTTTTTCCAGCTTAGCCTCAGCGTAGGTCCTGATTAGGCGGTAGGCTCTAGTGCAATGAGAATCTTAGTAAATACAATTGGCGCTTTTTTGTCTTTATTCCTATAATAATATGGTTTTAGTCATTGTTAATTTTTTATCGCCAAGCCTCCAGCTCTGGGCCTTTGGACGGCCCGTTTTTTTTCCTCCTTAGCGTCTGTTTAAGCCTTCATTAGATCCTAGGCTCTTTTGTTAAATCTGCTAAGGAAACTGTTTTTACGACGTTAATTGTAATATATGCAGTGGTTCTTTTGTCATGAATATGCATGATGCTTTCTGAAATGAGGTTGAAGATTATTTAGAAAATACTTGACTGATAGTAGTGTATTATTTAAATCTATTGGAAATAGAGGGAAGGTGGCATGATATTTCAACTTCTGTGATATTTATTATTGTGCTTGGAATATGTTCAATATTATAATGTTACCAGTAAACTATTGTATATTGCAGTCAGAATCATTCACCATAATTGCGGGGTATAGTCTTAATGAAGGCTACCTGTGACTGTGAGACATGATTTGCTAAACTATGATGCCAATGCTCTTATTATTCCATAAGAAAATTAGTGCAATTCTTCATCCATAGCTATGAAGTAGTATCAGTGTTTCTCGAACTTTGACATTCTCTCCTTTTCTCTTCCTGTGCTGTGCAGGTTCCATTGATCATGTTGGCCAGCATTTTCAATTCAATCCAAATTCAAGGAAGGTCGGACATATTCACCTGAATGCAGATGTCAGGTGACTCCAGCAAATGGCTACTGCCCCGTTTGGAATGAATATCCATCGTACCAGCCTGTCTGATGAGGTTGCCGCTCTCCTCCAGTTCAAGGTCCATTTTGTTTTATAGCTGTTTGCTTGCGATTTGTGCTTGTAAGTACAGTATTTAGTTGCAGTCAGTCCTCCACCAGTTCAATGTTCATTGTTTTATTGGAACGTGTTGGAATCTCTTTTCACCTTTTCAAACCCAATCAAACTCTGATTTGAGAAAGGTGTGACTATTGAGCTGTGAAAGATTGTATTTTTATGTTAGTAAAAGCTAAAATGCTGGCCTAAACATATGCTTTTATGATTTTGGATCTAAAAAAGTATTATGTTTTGAAATATTACATCCCATACATTTGCACTCGGCCAGAATCAGTCCATTACTCCATTTTGGACGGCTCCTAGAAGTAACGGTCAACAACTATTTCGCCAATTTTTGACCGGATTAAGCATTTTTATAGATTTTTAATTATTTTAAAAAATAAAAATTATTATTCTAAAAATTTAAAACTACAAATTCAAAACCTTTTCCCCTGTCACATGCCATCCCGCCCCGGCACCGCTTATCCTTACGGAACAGAAATATAATCTTCACTCCTCTCTCTCACCTACAACCACCACACGGATCAATCCACCATAGATCTAAGTCCCAAGCTCAGAATCAAGAACATGAACACACAAAAAAAGATAAATAAGCTTTTTCACATTGTTTTTTCATTTCCTTTCTGCTCCTCTTCATTCCGGTACTATTCAGGCAAGTGTATGCTCCTTTCAAATCCTAATTCAGTGGAGTAATTGGGGATTTAGCACAAGACAAACCCTAATTTAAACCCAAATTCAGTTGAAATGCGGAAATTAATTAATGCGAATTGGAACTTTAATTGATCGGTGTCGCCGTCGTCGATGGAGGTGGGGATGGTGCCAGAGGCGGATGGGAGCTAGAGCGTGGCGGTGGCAGCAGCGGTGGGACGGACAGAGAAGCGAGGGTGATGAAGTACAGGAGTAGAGGATGAACCAGAGGTTCGAGAAGACGATTTGGTGTGAGTAGAGGAAGGCGTACGCAGAGACGAGGCCGAGAATCAAGGGAGATTCGCGAAGCTGTGAGAGCTAGAGGTGGAGTCTGCGACGTACGGTGACCTTCCAAGCTCTTACTGAGATTCAATCAGATGATCTTCAACAAGTTTTTTGGACCATTATGATGAAGAACAAGAATTTTCGTTTGTAAATATTGTATTCCTGTTTTGTGAAGTTTTCTATTTCTCTAAAGAAGATGATGACGAAGGTTTTTTTGTTTTGCATTTTACATTTTATCAAAAAGAAACGTTACAAGAACCAAAAAGATTAAATCATATTTGGGATATAATTGATGCTTTTACTCTTATTGTTATGTATTTTAATTTCACTATTTTGCTAATTAAAGTTAATGAGATAATTAGGGTGCTAATAATTGCACATAATAATTAATTGGGTCAAAATTGGTTTAAAAGACTTTGACGTTTGTTTTTAACGGCTCAGTCCATTTTGGTGATTCGACCCAGTTTAAATGTGTAGGATGTAATAATTCAAAACGTAATGTCAGACCAAAATCATAAAAGCGATATGTTTAGAACCATAATTAACTTACTCTTTTATTTTAAGCGTCCTGGAATATAAACAATGTACACTTGTTTGTTGTTTTATGATGAGTTAGAGCATCCCCATGAGCACGGAGTGGCGACTATTTTCTTCCTTTCCTTAAGCTAGCACACCACCACATCCGTCTTCTTAGTGACAAGCTCAAGGTCCCACCATTCTATTATTCAATTTAAATACTCCAATTATTAAAAACATTTCTACATCATAAAAATATATTAAAAAATAAAAATTACATAATTAAAATCCTAAAAAATAAAAATTACATAATTAAAATACTAAAAAATAAAAATACATAATTAAAATCCCAGAAAATAAAAAAATACATAATTAAAATCCTACAAATTAAAAATTACACACGTGAAGACTACTCCTCTAACCCCAATGCTCTTCGAGACCCGCATCATTTGCTCATGTGTTGCAAGTTGCTCGAGTCATCTTAGCGTATCGTTCGATAGAGTTGGCCAAGAGGGTCCACAACGAGTTGTTCGAGGGGTGGAGGAGGCACAAAGGAACAGGAGCGGGAGCGGATGAGTCGGCGCGACGGCGGGCGGTTGGCGGCCTTCTTCCTTCCTGCGGGCGAGGAACTCGGGCCGGTCGGGGCTACCCAGTTAGTTCGCAAGTCAGGGTAGCCACATCATCTGAGGCGCCGTCGGATAGGGCTACCTAATGAAAATGGCGAGAAAGACTCGAGCATTGAAAAGCTAAGGGAGAACATAACGCTTTTGGATAGAAATAACATATGCAAGTGTTTCGCTTGAATTCAAAAGTGATCGCGCCATTACACTTTATCACTATTTATATATGATGCTAAGGGTCCTGAACTTAGCTATAAACCCTAATAGCTTTCTAACCAAGTTTGACCACCTCAAACTAGCGACAATGCTCTCCAAACAATTGTTGTGTGGTCCTCTACATTCTCACGTGCGGAGATTCTTCAGCTCTTGACCAATGATGGCATGCCACTCAACAATACATCTTTCCATGTAGGAACGATACACGTGGCTCCATCACATTCAGCTCATTCTTTCTCCTTAACTCCATCGTTGTATGATTGTTACATGGTGGTGTTTTGATCACCACGTTAACACTTCCCCATCGATCCCGCAGGAGCAAATTCCCAACTTGTTTCGTCGAGAGAAGAATTGATATCCCAAAGCTTTTGTCATAAGATCTCAATCCGATCGAGGGGCACATACCTTAGTTCAACCATTTTATCTCTCACCTTGTCTCTACAAAGTGAACATCGATCTCTATGTGTTTAGTGCGTGCATGTAAGATGGATTACTTGCTAGAGCAATGGTACTCATGTTATCCACCCACACAACTGGAGTTCTTGCATAATTGACCTTCGACTCATCAAGCGAGAAGTTATCCCTACTTCACACAGTTTGAGCAAGACTTTATACTCACTTCCGTACTAGACCTTGAGACAACGTTTGCTTCTTTGAAGACCAGAAACCAAATTTTTCCCAAAGTAAACACAATATCCTGTCACCGATCTTCGATCATCAAGATCGGCAACCAATCCGAGTCCGAAAATGCCGTGAGAACTGACTCGACCTCGAACATGAAGACCATAATCTATGAACTCGCGAAATATCTCAAAATCCTCTTCATCGCTTTCCAGTGTATCAAGTGGTGATGCCATAAATTGGCTCACCTTGTTCCACGAAACTTATCTCAGGTCTAGTTATAGTAGCATATTGAAGAGCTCCTACTTGTGTCCTATAGAGCTTCCCATCCATAAAAGGATCTCCATCATTCTTAGATAATTTGAGGTTAGTAAGCATAGGAGTGGATAAGGCTTACGTCTTGCATTTGCACTTTGTTGAGAAGTTCTTTGATATAAGGCTGCTGCACAGGTGAAGGCCTCTGTGTTGTATGGTAACCTCAACTCCAAGAAAATGCTTCACTTCCCGAGATCCTTCGAAAAGTGATCATTGAGTTTAGAAATAATTTTCTTGATGGCGATGGAAGATGAACTCGTAACTAGCATATCATCAACGTAAATAAGTAAGTAGATAACTTCTTTCCCACGAATTCTCGAAAAATAAAGACGTGTCGCCTGGATCGATGAAAACCAAGAGATAAAAGGACAGATTGTATAGTCAAGAACCAAGACCTTGAAGTAGTTTCCATTCTGAGCACTTTGTAAGCTTGCAAACCAAAGAAGGATCTCCTTGCTCAAAGCCAACAGGTTGTCTCATGTATATTTCTTCGTTAAGATCACCATGAAGAAATGCATTGTTAACATCAAGATGTGAAATTTCCCAACCACAAGTGACAGATGGATAGAATCGTCTAATAGTAGTTGGCTTGACAACGGGGCTAAAGGTTTCGTAAAATCAAAACCCGGCTCTTGAGAAAACCCTGAGCTACTAATCTAGCTTTATGCCTAGCAATGCTACCATCAGCATGTCTTTTTAATCGAAAATCCATGTATTGCCAATCGATTTTTCCTGGAGGCAATGAAGTGAGAATCCATGTTTGTTTCTCAACAAGGCCAAAAATTCTTCTAGCATTGCACCTTCCAAATAGGAATAAGTAAAGCCTCAAGAGCGGATCTAGGAAGACAATCAGGGAGATTGTAAACACCTTTGGCTTACATATGCCCTTACTTCTAGTGACCATATGATGAGTAGGTTTTGCGATATGTCATCATCGGTTGGTAAATTACCAGTATCGGAGTGTCGAGTAGGTGCATCATGTTGGAGATGATATAGGGGAATGAGATTGGTTTTGAAGAGAAGTAGCTAAAGCGGAGTAGAGTTAATTGGAGAAGAGAAAATTGCGAGGAGGTGATTGAGGGATAGGAGAAGAGCTAGGAGTCGAGAGGGAGTATCTGAAAATGGTCAAGCTGAACAGGGACTAGATAAAGCGAAGGAGCGGGAGAGGTGTAAGCGTGGTGAGCCGTGGTATTGGATGAAGTAACCACGATGCTGGAAGATGAGGGAATACGATTCATCAAACACAATGTCACGGGTAATGATTAGTTTTCCAGGAGGGTAATAAAGCTTTGTAGCCTTTGTGAGTTGAACGTATCAAGAAAGGTAGAAGGAGAAGATCCGGTTCGAGTTTGTGTTTGCTATAAGGCCTGGTAAAGGATTAGCAGACATCAAATGGTTGAGTTCATGATAATTGGGTTTAGCTTTCAACAACCTTTCAAAAGGAGAGTGTTATTCAAGCAGTGTGGAATTCGATTGATAAAGGAAAGAAGCTAAACGCATCATCCCAGAATTTAGTAGCTAAACCGCTTGAGAAAGCATAGCTAAAGCCATCTCAATGATATGTCTATGCTTTCGTTCAGGCTAAACCATTTTGTTGTGGAGTATAGGGACAAGAGACTCATGAGCTATACCAGATTCCCGTAAAAACGAAGAAAAACCTTGAAACTCTCCCCCCCAATCACTCGCAATGTCTTAATTTTATGATTGGTTTTTTTTCCAAAGTTTAAACTTCTTGAATCGGTTAACACCCTTTTAGATTTAAAAAAGGGGGAAAAAAACCATAGTGATCAATAAAGGTTATTTATCTAAACCCTTTTGGAGATGATAGGTGAAGGACCCCAAAATCCCCCTTTCCCAAAAGTTCAAGGGATCGGAATACACCTAGATGGTGATCTGGGGTAATGGAGGCTTTAGCAACGGGGGACTTGCACAAAACTGATTTTATTGAATTGAAAGGAACATTCGTGAAGAAAACCTTTTTTGACATTAAAAAGCACAATCCCTAACGTTTTGCCTAAGTCTGGTAACTAAAAGCCCTAGAAGAAGAAAATCAGAAGGAGTTTTTGGGGCGATAACTCGGTTTGAGCGGGGGACCTTTTTTTCCCTATAAAAGAAAAAAGGAAGCAAAGATCTTGATGTCTTGGTGTTAGGAGCGACTTGTGCAAGAAGAAGTGGTACAAACCATGATCTTGGGTGCCTTTGAGGATGATGCCCTTTGGGTTCCGATCCCCCAAAAAAAAAGTGGGATAAAATTCAAAAGTAGACATCATTATCCAAAATTGGGAGCCCTAAGAAGTTTTTTGGATATTTGGGGACATAAAGGTTATGCAAAAATAGAATCTGAGGAAGGATGAGAGGGGGATTTCAAAATTACCAACTCTTTATCTCATCCCATTACCACCCCCAAGATGAAGAAGTTTACCTCCTTTTTTGAGGTGAATTGAAATTCCCAAAATCTTTTTGGGGATATGTTTTTCCCCCTGTCTGGGTCCCAAGATGTGGATGAAGAAGCATCGGCCCCTATTGGGGAAACATCGGGATGGACAATATATCATTGATTTGGTTTGAACAACATTACGTGGGGTTAGGGGGTTCCCTCTCCTTCCCCCTTTTGAATCGATTTCTCATTTGAGCCATTTGGCACAAAGCTTGGTAGATCCCAACATTTTTCATTCTTGGACCGGTTTAACTTTTGTGGAATTTTGTTTCCGAATCTGCCCCTCTTCCCCCGATCTCCCCCCGCCTCGAAAAGTTGTTTCTTCTCCTCATAGTAATTAGTGTTGCCATCATCTAAAAATGTTGTTGTTACTTGGAAAAGTTCCGATTTCTTTTGCATAAAATTTTTTGAGGAAGAAAATCGAATTAATGGAATAGTTTCTCAACATCCTCACCTTTGCTCATAGCTTGTTGAAGAGTGAAACATCCTTGATCCCTCCTTGTTCTTAAATGATAGTAACCGTAGTTGTAGTCCCGGGGCGGATATGCATGATGTGATCCTCTTCACTCCTCGCATCCCGCTTGACAAATCCAACAACCTTTAACTTTGTTTTAAAAACTTAGGGCAGACTCTTTTGCGGTTTTAGAACCCGGCTTTCTTTATCACCCGCTTTTGATTGGGGTGCAAATGGTTTCAATCCTCCATTTTCATGGCTAGTGCTCAAACTACCGAAACATAATACTCTAGAAAAAGAAGATTGGATCTATGAGCTATTCGCTGCTGTACGGAAAAAGCGGTTTCTCTTTCTTGAGAAGTAATCGGGGAAAAATGGTTTGAGGAGGAGGTTCTTTCTCAGGTAAAAAAACCTTCAAGACGCGTCCTCCCCGCTAAAAAAACATTTGTTTCCAAATGGGGAAAATTTTCCTCGGTGGTTTGTTAAAACGGGTATTTTTTGGAAAGTTGTGGCTTTTGAAAAATCATGGTCTCTTATCCTTTCCCGTCGCCTTGGAAAAAAAAAAATGAAGAAAAGAAATCAATGAAGAGATGCCTAGGATCGCAGGCTCACATACCATAATGGAAATGGCGGTAAAGCAACTTGAGCATTGAAAAGCTAAGGAGAACATAAGCGCTTTTGGATAGAAATAACATATGCAAGTGTTTACGCTTGAATTCAAAAGTGATCGTTTGCAATTACACTTTGTCACTATTTATATATGATGCTAAGAAGGTCCTAGAACTTAGCTATAAATCCTAATAGCCTAATCGAGTTTGACCATGTCAAACTAGAGCGACAATGCTCTCAACGAATTGCTGTGTGGTCCTCTACATTCTCACGTCTTGAATTCTTCGCTCTTGACCAATGATGGCATGCCACTCAGCAATACATCTTTCCATGTAGGAACTGATACACGTGGCTCCATCACATTGCGGCTCATTCTTTTCTCCTTAACTTCATCGGTTGTATGATTGTTACATGGTGGTGTTTTGATCACCACGTTAACACTTCGACCTGGACCGTTCTTGGAGGAGGCTGGAGGAGGATGCAAGCTACGTCACCCCTATACTTCGGATGTTGGCGCCCCTCCGCCAGCAAGCGAGGTACTTGAACGGTTTAAACTCCAAGCTTTGGTAGGTCGCCAAGGCGGCACTGATGATGTCGAGCTCGCTCTTGCCGCTCCATCCGCCCCTCTTCTGTTGGAAGTACCCCTAGAACTTACCAATCTCTAAGTTGCATCGAAGATGCAATTGCGCACCATACTATCATTGCGATAGATGGTTCCATCGGCGTGTTTCATTGTAGAGGCGAGTGATGCGCCCAATACGTATCCCGGTTTGATTTGTGTCGACGTTCGTATCTTCGGTGGCTGCCAAATAGGCTTTGAACATCGCTATCATCTCACCCGGAGTGTATGGGGTGCGGGTGCCACGAACAGGGAGAGTAGGAGTATGAACGGAGCTGCTGCTCCCTCCGATCCGGGTTCGGGTGCCCACCGAACCGCCCCGAACCCGGAGCGTTTAGGTCGTCGAGGTAAGGACGATAGCCACGGAGCTGCGAACCTTGGGTTTGAGGAGGTCGTAAATTGCATTTCGGACTAAATCGGCCTCGAGTCGAACAATCGTGGTTCCAGACCGCGTTGCGGAAGGGTGATCGCGGAGCCGGACATCGTGTAGTGTGGTGGGAATTTAGATGAGAGAGTATGAGGAAAAAATATGAGAGAATGTAGATGATGATAGAATAGATGAGAATGTGATTTTTTTGTTGAAGTGGGGGTATTTATAGATTAAAATGTGAATTTTGGGGAAAAAAATTGAAAAATAAATTAAAAGTGGGAAGAAAACGGATATATTTTTTGGGAAGTGGGAAAATATTTTTTTTATTTAAAATATTTTTTTCAATTATTTTGCATTTTAAAAAAAATAAAAATAAATTAAATAAGCCAATGGCTATCCAGTTAGCGAATGAATTTGTCGCCACGTGTCTTGCTCAGCGGCCTGAGAGCGTGCTCTTAGCTAAAAACGCCTTGCAGCTACGACCGACTGAGGCATATGCTGTCTGCCTGCAGACAACGAGCACCTGCCTTCACGCTGCGGATGCCTCTTATTACGCCTTATATTACAATTAATGTCGTAAAAACAGTTACCTCTTATGGCAACAGTAAACGGTGGTGCTGATTCAGAAAGAAGTTGAAACTCGTATTATTCAGAGCAATTAGAATTCAATTCATTAGCTATAACTCCAAATATCTCATGCTCCCAACAGGAACAACCAAAAAAAGAAACGACGTTGTTTCATCATATATGATTCATAAAACAAGTCATGTGCACCAATGGAAAATTGACACCACGAGGCACGATCCAACTTCAAAAAACAAAAATCATGGAAAAATTAATCTTTGTGACTGTTGTTAGAAAATTAGAAATTATTACAAATTATATTTATAAGCAAAAAGCTGAAAACACTAATTAATTAACTTGAAAACAATAACAAGGTTCAATTGAACACATAAACTAATCGAATATATTTCGAAATGTAATCTCAATTACACCAAAATAATTAAATCCGAAAAAAACATAAAAAAATAAACTCCATTCCAAAAGAATCAAACAAATAACCATTCCTACTTCCTTCACCATTAGCAAACTCCCAAATTTCTTCACACCGCAACCAACATCGCCGCCAGCACCACCGCCAAAAATCCACCACTCAAGCTTCCGGCGCCGCTGGCAGGAGCAGGCGCTACCGCCGGACCCTCACTCTCCGCCGGCGAAGGCGCCGGAGAATTTATCAAATTGCTGCTGCGCCTCTCCGATATGACCACAACGATCAACTTCTGCCCCTTCTCGCAGTTGCCGTTGGCGCCGCTGATGAAATAGTACGGACCGGAGTGCGGGAGCTTCACCTTGGTGCTGCCGCCGGTGTAGGTCTCGATCGGCTTCGACGTGTTGCAGGTCACGTAATCTCTCTTCGTCACTTGCAGAACCGAGTCCTTGGATCCATCGTATTCCCAGACTGCAAAATCAATCACCGGAAAATCGAATCAACAACCAGATCTACTAATCAGAGAAGGTAATTAGATCTACAGACACCTAATTCAGAACTCTAATTGAGCTAATTCGTTACCTAGAGAATCTCCGATGTTGAAACGCGATTTCTCCGCCCAGTGGTTGAGAGACTCCGCGTCGGAGGCAGGGACCTTCCAGGCGCCGGATTTGCCGCCGACGAGGTGGTCTCTAGCTTCTGAGAAGCTCAATGACACGAAAATGAGTAGCAAAACTGAAGAGAATTGAGCTCTGGAAATTCCTGCCATTTCGATTTGGGAAAAATTGTTAAAGCAGCTGAGTTGTGGTGGTGGTGGTGGTGGTGGATGTGAAAATGGTGTTGCTGCGGTGTGTATATATATAGGAATGAGAGAGGGAAAACTAGCCGTTAAAGGGGTTAATGGGGAAGGGTGAGTCTGTCGGTATGAGTAACGTTAAGATTTACAGATATGATTGTGGGGTTGGCAAACTTATCTCTATTTTGATTTTTGACAAAAGCTACTTTGCTGATTTTATTATTTTATAGTCCTACCAAATATTATTATTAAATCAGTATTGATTTCTAAAATTATAAATTTTGGTCTAAATTTGATATAATTATAACTATAATATTGGTCGGAATTGATTTATTTCACGCAAAATTAGTTGGAAAGATCACTACAAGGGATAATTTGCTGATTTTTGTGACCAAATTTGGGAAATACTATTATTTTGCTAAATATCATATTTAAATGATTTGGTATACATACTGAATATTATTTGTTAAATAATATTAATTAAATGAAAAAAATATGATCACTGGAATATGAAATATTATTATAGAACACATAAACTATTGGTTATACAGATTTCACATAATCTAAAATTAAATATGACATGAATAGCATTTAAAATAAGAAATTTTGTATGAGAGATGATAATAAATAAAATTTAAATGAGATATTGATCCAAAATAATATCATAAACTTTAGCCTAGTTTGATAAGAAATGAACTTCAAATTTGTTGTAAAAATTATGAACTTATCCTTTGTAGTAGTGAATTTCTAAAGCTGAAAAAATGATTTTATGAAAAAATCACTATGAATCCAAAATTTTTTATTTTTACAACCAACTATAAAATTTATGAAAAATATCAAATTTACACTCAAATTTGTGATTTTAAGTATCAATACCTCTCAACAAAATAAAGATAAAAGATCCTATTTATAGCTTCTATAGTGAAAATTATGAATCAGTGATAAAGGAATAGGTAAATCTTGACCGTGAGTTGACATACTATATTAGTAGTACTCACTACTTTATAAAGTTATGTTAATACCTTTAATAGCATCAAAGATAGGAAATATTAGTTTAAAATATTACTAATAATATATTGAATGGCCAATCACTTATACAAAGAGATAGAAAATTCTTTTAAAACAAAATTCTAATTTGAAAGTATGAATTTTTTATACTCTATGTTACTACTAAATTTACATAAATTTTATGTATTATAACTATTAGATTGAATCACATGATATTTGATTGCTTAATTACAACATTGTTTAAGAGCAAAATAATACTCCGTCCCAACTTAATTGTCACTCTTGGAGTGGGCACGAATATTAATAAACGTAAGAAAAGTTGGTTGGAAAGTTTGTGGAACGTGGACTATTTTTTATGTTAGTTTTATACTAAAATGTGAGTAGAGTGAGTTAATGGAGTGTGAGACCTACTTACCATCTATGGTAAAATGAAATGTGACAATTAAGTTGGACGGATCGAAATGAAAAGAGTAATAATTAAGATGGGACTGAAGGAGTATAATGCAAATCGTATGCTCATGGTTATTGCACCTATGTGTCGCGGTCTTTGCAATGTACTACTTCGAGGAAATAAAGGTTGTTGGACTTGATCCCGATTTGATTTGTTACAGTATCATCATCAATGGACTCGGGAAAGGAATAAAATTCGAGGAAGCTCTTAATCTTCTTGATGATGAGAAATAGAGGGATGGGAAAATTCGAAAAAGCTAATTTTTTTATTTTTACAATCAACTTTAAAATTTATGAAAAATATCTAATTTACACTCAAATTTCTAATTTTAATATCAATACCTCTCTCAACAAAGTAAAGATAAAAGATCCTATTTAGCTTCTTCGATGAAAATTACTCCTTACGTCCGTAAAGTGGGTAGAAAAGTTGGTGGAATGTGAGACTTACTTTTACTCCCTCCGTCCGCCATTAGGAGTCACATTCATGGCGAGACGGGTTTTAAGAAATGGTAAGAAAAGTGAGGAAAAAGTTAGTGGAATAGGGTCCCACTTATATATATTAGTTTTAAATGAAATGTGAGTGAAATGTGGGTGAAATGAGTTGGTGGAAGGTGGATCCTATTACCATTTATGGTAAAAGTGAACAGACTCTTATTCGGATGGACTAAAATAGAAAAACGGACTCTTATTCACGAACGGAGGGAGTATATATTAATATTATACTCCATCCGTTTCACTATAGTTGAATCATTTTACCATTTCGGAAAGTTTCTTCATAGTTGAGTCATTTCCTTTATGGTAACTTTTTCTCTTTTATCTCTACTCTCTCTTACTTTATTCACTTTATACTTTATTCTCTCTACATTTTCCTCTCTACTTTTTTATCTATTTATTTAGCACACTCAATATTCATTTCTAAAACTCTCGTAATCAAAAAGTTTCCTACCTCAACTATGGCGAAAATGGGAGGGAGTAATAAAATGTGAGTAGAATGGACTAGTGGAATGTAGAGAAGTCCATTTACCAAATATGGTAAAAATGAAATGGAACATTTATTAGTGACACGCACATGAAAAGAAAAAATGAGGCATTTAATGGCGTGACGAAGGGAGTATGAATCAGTGATAAAGGAATAGGTAAATCTTGACGGGTGATCAGTTTACATACTCCCTCCGCCCCGCTTAAGATGACACGTTTTCCTTTTTAGTTTGTCCCAACTAAGATGACACATTTCCTTTTTTTGGAAACTTGGTCTCTAATTACCATGACACTTTGCCACTTTTTCTCACTTCTATTAAAATATTCATCTTCCTTTATCTCTCTACTTTAATACTTACACACACCTTCTCTCTCTCCAATTAAACACTTTAACCAATAACTCCTAAAATCCCCGTGCCGGCTAAGCAATGTGTCATTTTAGCCGGGACGGAGGGAGTACTGTATTAGTACTTACTATATAAAGTTATGTAAAATATCTTTAATGGTACTCGTTTCTATGACAATTTCGTTTAAAATATTAGTAATAATATATATTGAATGGTCAATCACTTATACAAAGAGATAGAGAATTCTTTTATTTTATATAAAATTCTAATTTTGAAAGTATGAATTTTTTATACTCCTATTTTGCTACAAATTTTACATGAATTTTATTTACTATAACTATTAGATTGAATCATAGTATTATATTTGATTGCTTAATTAGAACATAGTATAAAAGCAAAATAATATAATGCAGGGACTTGATCCTGATTTGATTTGTTACAATATCATCATCAATGGCCTCGGGAAAGGAAGAAAATTCGAGGAAGCTCTTAATCTTCTTGATGAGATGAGAAGTAGAGGGATGAAGCCTAACCTTTATATACATATAATGCTCTAGTTCTAGCATATACTTGTGTCTGGTAACCTGAATGATGCATATACAGTTTAAAAGCAGACAATGGTTGGAGTTTGTGCTTCTAATTTGGACACTTTTGCTCAACTTCCAAATTAACACTTTTGTCTTCTCTTTTGCCGAATCAAATTTGGTTTTATACAAAAGAAATACATGTAGAATCTGTGGTGTTCGGTTTACAAGATAAAATAATACCAACATACAATTTAGAATTGAGTTGTGAGATTATTTTAATCATAGGGGATTAGCTATGACTAATTATCTTATGATTATCCATCTGGATTTAGTTGTGGAGTTGAATCTCATGAACCAAACACACAACAAATTTAATCATGGATACAATCTTGCAAACCGAACACCCCCTAAGTTGAGTCATGTCGTCGTGCATATACAGATTGACTGTTCAGTGAAATTAGTTGAGTGTTGAAGAGAATTCGAATACGAACTATCTCCATAAGAGCATCCGCAATGGTGCTTAGGCCAGCAATAGGCCAGCCATTCTCTCCCCTGCCACGTCAGCAACACTAAAAAATCCACCTCGCCACATCGTATTTAGACCAAAATACAAATAAAATTTCCCGCAATAAAAAATAATTCAAAATATACTACATTTACTGTAATTAAAATTACGATTAAATTACCGAATTAATTTTACTAGACTTATACGGGAAAATTCATTAATTTTATATAAAAAAAGTACATTAACTAAAATTCAAAAAAATTACATAATAAAAAATCAAATCCGGGCTTCCATACACGAGCCACCGCCCCACTTTACTCCTCACTAATTTATTAAAAAAATACACAAAAAAATGTTAGTACGCCTTGAATCAAGTATAAAGGCTAAGCCGCCAGGCCGAACTAGGGTATCAAGAAGTCAAGTTGCTGTCCATCGCTAGATGCTGCTCTTGTGCGTAAATTTAGAGACAGAGAAAATCGCGCTTTATATAGTTTTTCAAAAATTAAAAAAAAAAAAGCACTAAAAAAATTTTTAAAAAAAAAGAATTAAAAATAAAATAAAATAAAAATTAAAATAACAGCGCATGGCCGATCGGGCCGCTGACAATGGCGGCCGTCATCAGCCGTGATCGGCGCCCACACGCGACTGGCTAGCCTTTACGCTCGCTTTTTTTCGCCGGTGGTCCATTGCCGTCGATCTAACAATCGGTTCGGTTAGGCCGATCGGCCAGGATACACTGCCATTAGCCTCGGCTGTAGCTTGGCAGAGTTGACGCCTACTATGCATGATGCTCTAAGAAGCATCCGCAATGGTGCGTAGTTGCTGCCGATAAGCCAGCCATAGGCCAGCCGATTTTTCCCTCGCCACGTCAAAGAACACTAAAAAAACCACCTCGCCACATCGGGATTTGGTGAAGCGCTACCATAGGCCACCAAGTAATAAAAACAATTCAAAATATACTACATTTACTTTAATTCAAAATTAAGGTTAAAAAACGGAATTAAATTTATAACACATATAATGGGAAAAAATTCATTAATTGCATTTAAAAAAGTTATATAGATAAAAAAAAATTGTATGCATAATAAAGAAAAAAACTATCGCCGCGTGCAGTCCTCCGTGCCTACAACTCTTCAATTATATCCTTTGGAGTTGGACATGAGCATCCACTGGGCGCATGTCAGTAAATTCCTTGAGTCGGGTCGGCTTCATCGAGTAGGTACCTCGCGTCAGTACGCTAGCGTCGCTCCGTGGCTTGGACCGGCTTCATCGCCACCGACCCAACTACTACAATAGGGACGCTTCGCCTCTCGATTTATCATAATGTGCAAGATAATGCAGTAGCAGTACATTAACCTCAGTAAACGTAAGATCCTAAATCCTTAGCCAACGCGTTGGGCCTTTAATTGCACGCTTTCATCGAGTATCTGAAAGCACACCAAATGCGCGCGTCCACGCCCTCGCGCGCCGACCCTGCCGTTGCGCAAAGTAGGCCTTCTTTTCATCACTTGTTTGCCTGATCGTCATCATAAATACGGGCCAGTTTAGGTATATCCCATCTGCCAAGTAATAGTCCATATCATGCCTAAGTTGCCGTTGGCCACAAATGAGACGGCCGGACCGACGCCCCGGCACTTCTCGCTGAAGAGGAGAGACGAGTTCAGGACGTTGAGGTCGTTGTTCGACCCAACCTACTCCAAAGTAGGCATGCCGGATCCACATCCGATAAACAGCTACGGCCTCGAGGATTATCGTGGGGTTCTTTCGACTTGTAGCCGGCCGTCGTAGGCCTCCTTCCAGTGCAGTCTGACAGCTTCTTCCACTCCCAATGACATGCCTATGCCGTTTAACATCCCCGGAACCCATGCTTCTCCCCGTGCATCTCGCATTTCAATCGACACCTTTCTGGAGTAGGGCTTCTCAAGGTACCGTTTTCACCGGGGGTACGTCGACTCACGCCCTTACGTAACTCCCTTCGTACATTTCCTGCACAGGGCCGACGTATCTCAATGGGCGTTGAGCGAAAGTACTCCATCCCACATGTCTGCTGCGCGCTCCGTAGGCTAACCGCCCTCGATTGCACGCTGCAGTACTTTTGGATAGGCGTGGGGCTGTTACCGGCTAACCGTATCGTGCTGCTCGAAGCTTTAAATACGTATATTGACGCTCCAATGCCCCAACGAGGCAAGATAAACAACTCCCCGCGCGCGACGAATCGGCTAGCCGGTCGCTAGCCGACCATTGCGGATGCTCTAAAAATCAAGTTTATTTTATTATTTCAACAAATTTTGAGGCCTAAATTTATAAATATAACTTAATTTTTTTTATTATACAAACCCATAGTATTACTTTCTTTTCATTAAAAAAAAATCTAACTCCAATGGAACTTTAATAAATATAAGCTTATATAAAATGTTGTTATATTCTCCAAATCAAAAGTTAATACTACTATTCAATTCGTGAAAATTATTGATATCAGTATTATTTGATCACACCACAAATTTTATTAAATTGAATCAATAAACTATGATAAATAACATCATAAAGTGATACATGTCAATCCGTTCGAAAAATATTCTTAAATCTCAATTTGAACTATTTTGTAGTTCATTATGTTTATTTTTTTATTTTATTTTATCATAATATGTCCGAAGTGTTATAATACAGATAATTGATATGCTGATGGACAATTTGTGACGGAGAGTGAGCGACTGATTCTTTAATTATTGAAATGGGAGAGTAGAGAGAATGGCGGTTAAATCTTAGAATTACAGAGCTTTTATGAGAAGAGATCGAATTTTGTATTAAAAAATACTTCCTCCGTCTCGGATAATTCGTCCCATTTTACCGGACATGGATTTTAAGAAATCTAATGGAAAGTGAGTTGAAAAAGTTGGTGAGACGTTTTTATAATAAAATGTGAGTAGGAATGAGTTAGTGGAATATGAGGTTCACTGCCAAAAATGGTAAAAGTGAAGTGGGACAAATTATATGAGACGGACCAAAATAGAATATTGGGATGAATTATCTGGGACGAAGGAAGTAATTAATAACTGCTGATTTGGAAAGTGGCACTTACTCTTCCTCGCAAAGTGTCCCTCAGCATATCATTTCTCCGTATGGGTAAATCGCCTATTTCTGCAAAGGGATTTTTAGAGAATAAATATCATAGATGATTTACTTTTTATATAGTAGTTATAAATAAATAAGAATTTATCTATAAAGCTTAAAAGATTTAGAAACGGAGAAGAGCGCAAATTTTGATACATTCGAATAAAAAAATCAATTGTGTCAAATTCTAGATTTAAATATTTTTTATGAATCCTAATTGAAGCCATTTTTCATACTTATCTCTATTCATTGGACTAAATTAGCTTGCAATTTTTTTAGAAATAAATTAGATTGGAAAATTGTTTAAATTAGTTTTTGGATAAATTACAATTCTATTTTGAAAGTTTACACGATTAACATAAACTATAAATTGAACTTCATTGATTTACTCAGCAATTAATTCAGCAATTTAATATAAATTCAGTTATGATAAATTTATATATATTAATAATTTCTCTGCTGTAAAGATAAAATTAGTTATTTGGCTTATATAACTAGCATACTACTATATTGTAATTAATAACAATAAAAATTTGTCAATTATTGGAGATGGGCCAAATACAATATACTCCCTCCGTCCGCGAATAAGAGTCCCGTTTTTCTATTTTGGTCCGTCCGCGAATAAGAGTCTCGGTTCATAATTACCATAAATGGTAAAAATGTCACAAATTCCACCAACTCATTCTACTCACATATAATTTAAAACTAATATATATAAGTGAGACCCTTATTCCACTAACTTTCTTCTTCCACTCACTTTTCTTAACGTTTATTAAAACCTGTGCCGGAATGGAATGGAACTCTTATTCGCGGACGGAGGGAGTATAACTTTTTTACAGTAATTTTACTATTGGAGAATCACAAAAGCTAATTGTTCGAAAGAAATAAATTTGCGTATAATATACACTTATATAGTTTTCATAAATTCCAACTATTATTTGAAGTATTAAAAAAAACCTCAAATTGCCAAAATTAAAAAATATTTAATAAAAAAGTGACTTAAATATAATTTTGACCACTCAAGTCGGTACAATATAATCAATTACTAAAACCTAATTAAAATATTTACTTGAGAATAAAAGAGAAAACTAAACCCCAAAATCCTAATCTCTTCCGTTTCGCCCGCCTCACACATTGTCTGGCGGCCAAATAGTCTGTGAGGTCAAAATCCACCGGTAAGGCCACCGCCTGCTGATTTCCGTCGGCAGTCGTTTCTCTTAGGCTGTAATTGTTTTAATTGAAGTATCAATTTTATGTTTCATAATAGTAATTTGATCTGCATCCTTGGTGTTGCAATTTGGATGTGTATGCGATTAGTCTGGGTCAGGTAATTCGGTCGGTTCAACACGGTTAACCGAGCATAAAAGTAACCGAGATTGAAGCACTGAAACCGAAATCGAATTGGCCTCGGTTCAGTTCGGTTCCAGTTAACCAAACCGGAACTGAATTAAAAAAAATAAAAATTCATGCAGTTCATAGCCTATTTCTGAATGTGCCTCAACAGCACCCGCTACTTCTCCTCCGTATCAAGCTCGTACAGCACCGATTTCGTCTCCGGCACGTACCCCTGCTCCATCATCTCCTCCGACAGCATCACCACCAAAGCATGGACCAGCTCGATTTGAGGATTCACCTCGTCCACAGACCTAATCGAGTACACCCTTTTCTTCGCTTCAATCCAGCAACATCCCGGTACCTTCTGCAGTCCCTTCTCTTCCAACACCATCTTCACTCTCTTCACCTCGTCCCACATCTTCGCCGCCGCGTATATCTCAGCAAGAAGCATGTAGTTCCCTGCATTCGTGGGCTCGAGCTCAAACAGCATCCTGCTCGCCCTCTCTGCAAGCTCCATGTTGCAATGAATCCTGCACGATCTGAGGAGAGCGCCCCACACCAGCTCATCTCGCATATCGGCTGTGATCCGAGCCGCTTCCTTTAGTCTATTAGCTCTGCCAAGAAGATCCACAATGCAAGTCTCCCCATCGAATCAAACAACGATTTTCCCTCATCAACGAGTCCAGAATGGCTGCAAACTCCCAACACACTGATTAACGTTACTGGAGTAGGCGATACACCTCGTTTCACCATCTCCTTAAACGTCGCAAGCGCCTTTAATTCGAGCCCGTGCATGCATAGCTTTAAATGAGTAATTCGGTTCCAATCAGTTGATCCAATCGGTTCAACCTATTGGAACCGAATCGAACCGATAACCGAGTAGACGCCTTAATTTTGGAACCGTAACTGAGAAATGTGATATTCGGTTTGGTCATCGGTTAACTGACCAACCGATGACCGAATTAATTAGTAGTACATGTTAATCATATAAGCAGTCTAGAATCAATCTGGATGTGTATGTGATTAGTTCATCGATGTCATTGATAAATCAATCGGTAATTTATTTGCGAAATATTCCAAACAATCAATACATTTTCTCCTTTAAGCTCCAGTAAATGGTTTCCAACATTAAAACAAAGTCAGTAAGTGCTTGTACCTCAATGATTTTGATTGTTTCTTTGTTTCAGCAAAAAGATGGAAAGTTCTCGCGCCTGCGAGAGCTGCAGGAAGAGGACGCTAGTATCTGATTATGAAACAGGAAATATGGAATGTACGTCGTGCGGAATCATCCATCAATTCGATAATTTGCAAGAGCCTACTGGCGGCATTACTGGCACCTACATTCGCATTGGAACTGCCCATGATTACAAGGAAACTAACATCCATCATGCTCAAAACTTGATTCACGATTTTATGTTCAAGTTGGATTTTTCAGCCCAGAAATCGCAAGAGGTTAGGCATTTGATTGAGGAGGTCACTGATGGAGAATACGGCCAAGGGGATTGGTTTTCTGTTCTGATTGGGGCATGTTCTTATATTGTGATGAGAATGGATCAGAAGATGATGCCCATTGTTGATGTGGCTGATACAGTTGGTTGCGATGTGTATGAATTAGGGCGGATGATTGGCCGGGTGGTTGAATTTGTCGATTTGAAGTTGCCTGAGTTTGATATTGTGAATGCTTTTGAGCGAGCAATGACGAGCATCCCTAGTTTTACTCATGTGGCGGCGGATTTGGTTAAGAGGATGCGGCAGCAAGGGGTGTTTTTGGTGCAGTGTTTGATCAAGTGGTTTGTTACGACGGGAAGGAGACCAATGCCAGTGGTGGCTGCGGTCTTGGTTTTTGTTGCACAATTGAATCAAGTAGATAGTGTGAAGATCGAAGATGTGGCAATGGAGTTGCACGTGACAATAAGTACCTGCAGGCTAAGGTATAAGGAGCTTCTAGAGAGGCTTGTGGAGGTTGCGCAGGTGCTTCCTTGGGGGAAGGATGTGACGGTGAAGAATATTTTGAGGAACGCCCCATCTGTGATGCAATACATGGAGATGAAATCGTTCAGTCGAGGGGGAAAACAACGTTTCATCTGTGATGTGGAAGAGATTGTGGGAGACTGCTTGAGTAAAGACATTGGATATGGATATGATACCTTCAATATGGAAGAAGATTGCAGCAGCAGCTCTAAATATTTTGAACCGAACTGTTTGCCTAGAGATTGCCCTGATAAATTTCAAATTTCTCATGAGTGTTTGACACTGATTTATTCAAATTACATAGAGGGGATTTCTGCCATTGATGTAGTGAATCCAAGGAAGAGGCAAAAAGGAACGTTTGATCTTCACGGATATACAGAGTGGTGGAGTGGGAAATCGGAGATGAGCAAGAAGATGATTCTGAAGGATATATTGCAGAAGGATGTGGGATTGGATGCTCGGCCGCCATCTTTCAATAGAGCGTGCTTGGCTAGGGCTGAGAGGCAAGAAAAGATCAAGGCTGCAAAGATGCGCATATTGAGGATTATGCGTCCTAAAAGTGGTGGGGGCAATGATCTTACTGTATTCGAGCCAGAGAAAGCGAGGAAAAAGACAAGGAAAAGGAAATGTGGTGTGGAGATTGAGTGGGAAGATCTCATAATTGAAACTCTGCTCCTTCATAGCGTGAAGGAAGAGGAGATAGAAAAAGGACATTACAATGCTCTGTTAGACTTGCACGTGTTTGCTCATGTTAATGAATGATGAAGGCTCTGTTAAGATTTATGGTTTTCGTCACCTAAACCAAAATAGTCCATTATGCATAACAAATGCATAAAGGTTTGTGAAACACCAAATTTTTGCATATGAGTGATTCAAGTAAGTAGCTTCAGCCATTAGAATTTTTATTCTGTTTTACTTAATTAAATGTTTATTTTCGATAAACGATAACTGAGCAATGAGAAGTATGTTTTGCTTATATGTGTGTTTTTGCTACTATTATTTTTATTGATTTGCAGAGTACTTCGTGCTCTTGTGGTTTAACTTAGAGAATATGGCCAAGTTTAGCATGATAAAATCAATCTGGTTTCATGTAAATCCGTGAATTATACTACTGAGTGGGAATCATAGTAGTCGCTCGCAAAAACAAATTCTCCACTGCTTGCTGAGACCAACTAGCTTGGTAGGAACTAGGAAGTTAAGTTGAACATGTTTAAACTTTAAACCAATGGACAGCTTCTGCCACATGTTTAGACAGCCATGTCCTTGTCGAAAATGAAGCTCCAAGGTCTAGAGCAGGCTGCTGAGAACTTGTCATTAGTTCAACGACCATGTCTAGTGTCCTACCAAGACATCCCCTTTGCACCTAGCAACTATGGATATTCCAACATCTGTCCTGCAGATTATCTTTAATTAGCTTTATTAGTAGTAGTTTATTGCTGTCTGGACTCTGGAGTCTAGTTATTACTTATAAGTAGAGTGTTAGAGAGTGAGGGTTGGACTATATATAGCTCCTCGATGGAAGGGCAATGTGTCTTGGATTCAACTTTATTTTATTATTTAACAAATTAAGGCAGAAATTTATAAATATTATAGATATAGCTTGAATTTTTATTTTTTTATGATTCAAATTCAAATTCAAATTCATATTCATATCTTTTTCATTTTCCAAAATCTTCAATTCCAATTTAATTTTATTAAAAATGAGCTTATATAAACATGTGATTCTCCCAATCAAAAGTTAATGGTTAATTAGTAAAAATAACTGAAATTAATATTACTATATGATTATACCACTAACTTTATTTATATTTAGTCAAATTAACCATAAAAATAATGTAAACTGTAAATACATTATGATTTATAGTACTAGTAGTTAAAAACTTAAAATGATACAATGGAATGTTTATCTTACTAGTCACACATGGTGATAGGAGACACGTTAAAATTTTGTGAAAAAAAAGAACGTTAAAATTTTGTGAAAATGAAGATCGAAAATAGTTATAAAAAAAAAATAAAAAAAAAATATGTCAGTATCAACTATCAATAGGTCTTTAGATTATATAGAGAGATAATTAAATCAGTCTTTTGAAAGAAAATAGAATAATATATAAAACACCCATACTCTTAAGCAGTGTATATGGTATATAAGCAGTCTAATGTTTGGCTAGTAGTAGTGTAGTGAGTTCTCTCTTGATTCTTCATCTTCCTTGATATCATAATACATATGCGTACTTTGTTTGCCAACTGAATTTATGTGAGAATTTTAATCTTTCTCATATGATCTTGTTTTACTTAATTAAATGGTTATTTTGGATCAACGATAACTATGGAATGATAAGTATTTTTTGCTTATGTGCGTGTTTTTGGTTGCATTGTAGAATTAACAAAACTTTGGTAAAACATATGAGTACTGAGAGAATATAACAAATTTAGTTTTTATAAGTCTAAAAATATGATGAGATGTTAGAATTCTAAGACATTGATAAGACGTTTTCTGCGATTAATTCAATATTGCAGAGGAATTAAATCAAATTGTATTAATCTATATGAATATACAATGCTATGAGAATTAAGTGCGTGAATTTCATGTAAGATTGAAACTGAAAAAATTGGAAGAATTTTTGCCAAGGTGTATAAAGTTTTAAGTTTAATTAAAGAGGATTGAAATATCAATATAATTAAGTATTACAAGCATGATGTGGGTAGAAGTAAGAAGAAATTTAGGATTAGATTAGTGTTAATATAAAATTTAATGTTGAAGGGAAATTGGTAAAATCACATAAAATAAACCAATTTATGTACCTAAGTTGAGGATTCTAGATTATTTTTTATAATTTGTTGCCAAATGGCACAAAATTGTTGGAACAAATAAAATAATCATAAGACACCATATTAAAATATCGAAGAACACACTTTTTTTCATAAGATACCACACCATATTAAAATAGCTAAGAACACACTTTTTTTCCCCACCTCCGGGGAGACAAAAATCGACAGCCACCCCTTGAACTCCCTAGGCATTTTCTCCATTTTTCTTACTAGTTTTTGCATCGTTATTAGAGGGTTAATCAAGGTAATTCTATCTATCTAACCTATTTTTATATAAAAGTAATTTATGGATTCATGAGTCTTATATTTTAGGAGTTTCGAAAATATTAAGAATGATTAAGCATGTGATTTGTCTCTTAATATGAATTATATGTGATTTTAGGATACTAAAAGTATGTTTTGTGGTTGTTTAAGGAACTGAAAATGTTTTCATTATATTACATGTTGACCGAAAATTAATCTTTATAAAGAACTATATGCTGTGAATTTCATTTGATGAATTTGAATACATATACGTCGTACCCGATTTTAGCTAAATTGGTTGTCCCAATACCCGCCCCGTGATATACCGGGATTACCCGATACCCGTGTCGGGCATCCCGTACCCGATGCATTGCGGGTACCCGTACCCGACCCGAAATTCGAATAAAAAAATTGAAAACCATAATAATCGTTAATGTTCCCTAATTTACTTAATTAATATTGATGGTAATTTTTCAAATGAATGTGTATATGGCTATTATTATTTAACTATTTATTTTTTTCTCTAATTTAACTTATTTCTGTCCCTCCATAACTATATATGGAGTGGAGGGAGTATTAAAAATGATATATGGCTCTACTACTAATAATAACGCGGGTATTAATCGAGTAACTGGTGTGACTTTGCGTAGTCAGTGATATCGGCTACCATAAAACTCTAAAATACACTACCCGATCCCGCCCCATTTCCCGTTA
Organism: Salvia hispanica; assembly: GCF_023119035.1. NCBI lineage: Eukaryota > Viridiplantae > Streptophyta > Magnoliopsida > Lamiales > Lamiaceae > Salvia > Salvia hispanica. The sequence goes on along the minus strand of NW_025952311.1, from coordinate 5,065 downwards.
TCGTCGGGTATCGGGTACCCGATACTACGGCGGGTAGCGGGTCGAGATGGAAATTACCCATTACCCGCTACCCATTTTGCCACCCCTACATATACGTGATTTAGGGGAGATATAATGCTAAATGAAATTTTATTTTAATTATTGGTAATGATTTGGTATATTTTGGAAAACTAATAAAGAATTATACCGTATATTTATATAGCGGACGGGTTGAATTGTGAGAACTAACTATTGAAACGAATTCTAGACTTGCAATAATGTTTGTCATGATTTTTGTAAGAATTGATTAAATGAGAATTAAGTTAAATTAGAAATTTAATTAGAATATTATTGGAAAGCACAAGTTAAATTAAGAAAATAAATGAAATTATTTAGATGATACGATGATGAAAACATGATTTAGAATGAATATGGATGTCTAGGTAGATTATTGAGAATTTAATTTACGAATGAATTGGAAATGAGATGGAATGACGAGTGAGCATGAGAACTTACATGATGCCTCGTGTTTGGTTGATTACATTCGGTACAATTGGCATGCCATAGGACATCAGTTCTTCATTATCTGTAATCACTCGTCTTCTGGATAATTGAAGTGAGGATCGTCTGATATCAGATATGTCTAATTCTCTGTCTGCACCCTCAGGAGTGATCTAATTCTCTGTCTATATCCTCAGGGGTGATCTGATTCTCTGTCTGCCCCCTCAGGGGTGATCTGATTCTCTGTCCGCACCCTAAATGGGTTGTCTGTGCGGAGTCCTCTCGAGGATAAAATCTGCATCTCCATCTGATTCTATATCTGGTCTGGTACGCATACTCTAGTCTTTTACTACGCTCTTAATGGGATTTTCTATGCGTTTGGATATGTGAAAATATGGTTGGTATGTATATGTGCTATGTGTGCTACATATTCTGCGATTGATATTGTCTATCGTTGGATTCTGGGCATGTGTTGGTTATAGGGGCATGTATTTGGTTATAGGGGAGATGCTACCCAATTTATGTTAGAAACTAATAAGACGATAATAATATGATAGATATGATAATAATTGGTAAATAAAATGATAATAAGAATTTTAAGTTGCGTGATCGCTGCTTGGAGAGAAATTTTGGTTGAAGTGTTGGGTATGTTGCATGTTAGTCGACATTGGAGTGTACGGGTTGACCTTTCTTCATGTCTGACTTAGCGCTACATCCTTGGCGGGTCACTAAGCTCTGTCCGTGATAGATGTTTCGAATTGTTAGTCGTGACATGTTAGCACTAAATATTATACTAAGTTGCTTCCGCTCTAATTATAAATATTGACTAATGATTTAAATATTTGGTTTTGAATTCAGAAAATGAAAATTTTAAATTGCCATACTTTGGTACTGGAACTGTGACATCACCTATTCGGCGGGTGGATGATCGGTGGAGGGTGTTACATCGACGATTGTTTGCATAGCAAAAGAGCAGGTATCTGAAACAATTTGGGGATCAATTTTGGGTTCACAGCCTTCAAAATTCCGCCTCCGTCGCCATGTCTGTAGCTTTGATGCTCACCAAAGCTCTGCGAGATTGCATTTCCCTTTTCCCTTTTTATTAATTTTTTTTGATTTTGTGTTTAGTTGATTATCAATGGCGAATTATCCCAAGGCCGCTGCTGGAAACAGTGCTCAACAATCACGTGCAGCACCACCACGTCCCTCAGCCTCTCATCCTCCATGCTCCCGGGGCGTTGGAAAAACCACCCTTATACTTGAACGTAAGCAAATAGAATCCCCTTTTGTGTTTGTGTGTAAGCTCAATTCTGATTTTTATATGGATATTTGTTAAAATAATTAGGAGATTAATTAGTAAATTAAAAATCAGAATTAAGAGTTTAATTTGGTCAAAATCGGGTTGATTGTTAGTTTTTAACGGAACTATTGACGGAGGACCAAAATGATCAAATTTCCATATGTGCAGGACTAAAAAATCCAAAAATAAAGTCAAGGATCAAAAAGGTAAAATGGTCATATGTTCAGGACCAATTGTGACTTTTACTATAATAGTATTATTTTGTACGAACTTACCGTTGGTCATAAACTCATGAAGTTTGACAATTTAACACGATTCCAAACTAAAACTGACATGACTAAGTTATAATTTGCGTTAAAAATCAATGTCTTGTATCAAACTAAGTTTTTTAAAAGTTCAAGAAAAGCCATATGCATCACTGTCACGGCACCACTTCTCAATTCATTAGTCTTTTGTTCTAAGACCAAGATAGATAAATAAAATATTCTCAATTCATTAGTCTTTTGCTCTAAGACCAAGACAAATAAATAAAAATCACTAAATCAAAATAAAATTATTAGCACAATGAAACTTGCAAGTAAACTACTACAGCGGAGTACTACATACTAATTATGATATTCGTAAGTGATCTTGCATGGTGTTTAAAAGATGATGCCTAAAGGTTAATTCTAACTATGGCGTTTCAAATGTTGAGATTAGAATTTAGCTCTAGTTTTAAAACTTGATGATTGCTCAAAAAAAATTTGTAGTCTTGCTCAAAATGAAGTTATCATCGATCGAACCTTTTTGATTAATTTGTACTAAAAAGTAAAAGTGATTTATAATCACAAGTTACATTGAAATGAATACTATCTTAACATGTGAGTCCATATAAGTGAGAGTAGTAAAGTTGTTTTATACTCATTCTTCCTATATTTTACTATTATAGAGTGTTCATGACGTATCAAGATGCATGAAGAAATACATGATGAACAAATGAGACTATGAAAGACTTCATAAACTTGAATCCAAATATATATGTATAAGAATTCTTCCTATTTTCTACTCTATATGTCTAGATTTTTCTAGACTTATTACTCCACAGAGAATGCTGTTATATCGCTAACTCAACGCTTAATAGCTAACTACAACTCAATAATATCTATTAGATATTCAAATTAAAGGCCTAGATCATCAACCACTAAACGCCAATACGATTAACAAAAAACGCTCAATAAGGCTATAGGATTAATTCCAATAAAAATCAATAGGGTATTAATGTCAAGTTAGTTATAACTAACTTTTAAAAGAAATCCCAAAACTTTAAATTCATATAACATATATCAAATTAAAGATAATTTTATAAGGATTCCAACGATATACTACATGCATATGTCCGACGCAAAATTTGAAAAAAATTTGATTTTTTTTTAAATTTTTGTTTTTTTACTAAATGATTTATGTCAATACACCTTACATAATAGTCAATATTATGCTTTAAAATGTTAATATGAAATTGTGTTGACATTATTATGTCTTCGTGTTAATGTATATCATACAACGTATCTGACATTGTATTTCTAAACCCTAAATTTGATAATTGCTATTATCTTTTTAATATCAAAAAATGAAAAACGAAATTACACATGGCAAATTGTAGACCACAAGATTTCTAAAATCTTAAGGTTTTAAATTAGTTGTAGTTAGCAACTAAGGGATGAAGTTAGCAGTCTGATCACTCCCCTTACTCCACATATAATTTTACTATAAATTTTCTAATATTCTACCACATAAATGTAGAAAATTTAACTATAAACTATCTTCACAAAAGTCAAATTTATTTTATTATTTAACAAATTTTAAGGAAGAAATTTATAAATATTATAGATATAAACTTTAAATTTATTTTTATTTTCATTATTCAAATTCATATTTATATCTTTTTCATTTTTCAAAATCTACAATTCCAATTTAACTTTATTAAAATTAGAGGAAGGACCAAAATTAGTCCTAACATAGGTCATTTTATGTTTTTCCTAAATATTATCTTTGAATTTTTGGTCCCGAACATATAGAAATTTGATCATTTTGGTCCCGACTAATCGCTCAAAAACTAACGGTCAACGAGTTTAGTCCCGATTTTGACCAAATTAAACTTTTAATTCGACTTTTACTCCTTAATTAATTTCCTAATTATTTTTATAAATATTCTTTTAAAATTAGAATTTAAAAAAGAAAGAAAAAAGGTAAACATTTACACAAAATCACCAACACGCTCAAGTCTCGAGAAGCAACGGCCAAACTTTTATCCTTAAATCGACACCTGTAGGTTTCTCAGAATAGCCGCTCGGCCCGAATCCAACTACACTGTGCCGCTCATCAACGGCGGGCGGCGCGTAGACGTAGCCGACGAGCTTCCCAGCTATTGCACTTGATCTTCAGCGCTTCCTTCCGGGTCCCCTAGCAATTGACCATCTCGAAAAAGGGGCGGATCTTGTCCTCTCGAATAAATCCACGGCGGTGAAGGACATGGTCTTCTTGTTGCCAGCCTCGATAAGTAGAAGTCCGCGCCAAGAGATCGATGGCTGGCGCCGCACTTTCGCACGAGATCGTCGCCATTAACTGGACTTTTGCTTTTGGCCGCTTTTTGTTTAATTTGGAGGTTGGGGTTTTTGTATTTGAGGAAGAGAAGAAGATTCAAGAGCGCGTTAGGTTGAAATTCTAATTTTAAAAGAATATTTATAAAAATAATTAGGAATTAATTAAAGAGTAAAAAATCAAAATTAAAAATTTAATTTGGTCAAAAAAAAGTTAATGGTTAATTAGTGAAAATAACTATTACTCTCTCCGTCCTACAAGAAAATGCATTCTTTCGTTTTAGTTTGTCCCACAAGAATATACACTTTCCAATTTTGAAAACTCTTCTCTCTCTAATGAGTGAGATTTATTTCCGCTAACAATACTTTAACTTACTTTTTTTATTTACATCTCTCTTACTTTATTAATTTTGAATTAATACTCGTAGCGAATCCAGAGTGCATATTTTTTGGGGACAAGGACTAAGTAGTATATGATTGTATCACTAACTTTAATTATATTTAGTCAAATTAACCATAAAAATAATGTAACCGTAAATACATTATGATTTATAGTAGTAGTAGTAGTTAAAAAGTTAAAATGATTGTAAAAGATTGTTTTTCTTTCTATTCAAACATATGGTGATGGTTTTTTTAAAAAAAGGGGGTTTTATCCCGGGTTCAAAAAGATCATATGTTCAGGGCCAATTTTTCCTTTTCCCTTTTAACT
>NW_025952310.1:0-5000 GCF_023119035.1 Salvia hispanica | reverse complement strand
TTTCTTATTTAGGAAATATTTAAAATACTCAATTATCTTTTCCGTTTCTTACTCGATTCATCTCTCTTACTTTTAAGCACCCAACAACTTTTTCTCTCTCTTACTTTTTGCATCTCTTCTACTTTTAAACACCAACAACCTTTTATTTCCCTTACTTTATCATATCTCCTACTTTTAAACACCCAACAACTTCCCCTCTCTCTTCTTAAACACTTCAAAATTAGTATACATTTTAAAATCTTGTGTTGTCTATAGAAAGAGTCATCTTTTTTGGGACGGAGAGTACTAGAATGGAATAAGGCCCCTTCTCAATAATTTGACAATAAGGTCTGTTAAAATCTCTTAAGTTCTATCTCGTATCGGCTTGGTAAAGATTTCATCTAAACTATATAAGTAGACTTATAGATAACTCTTTCTCTTATGAGGTCTTTTAAAGGGTGTGTGACTCATTTCTAATATTGTATCAGGGCGAGCCCAAGTCAAAGATGAATATTCTTTTACTTTTGTCTACCTCATGAGTGCACAGACCGATGTTCATTCCGGCCCACATCGATAATGGTTATCTTTATCTCTTGTCCTATATATCTACTCTAGTTATGGAAGTATGATGCATCATTCTAGCTCATATGTGCAGGAATTTGTTAGAATCTCTTAAATTCTCTCCCACATCAACTTAATAAAGATCTCCTCTAATCCATAGGGTAGTGATAAAATGCAAACTTATATAATGTACAAACTCAAAACTCCTCAACACAGCTTCAACACATTTTCAATACAATATCCAACACAGTGTAAAATTTCAAGATTTTAATGTCAACACAATATCAACACAGCATCAATCATTGACTACCGTTGGAATTTTGTTGACATTTTCCTGTTGATACTTTTTTGTGATCTGTTGACATTTTTCAATAGTCCAGATCATAGCTTTGAGTTTATACAATATTTAGAGTTTTCATTTGATCACATCCCCTAATCCATCCCTTATTTCAAGAAGGTGAGAATTATCTACACGTCAGCATTCCATTTCATTATACCAAACTAAAAAATACTCCTCCTATCCTCCGCATTCCTATCCTCCACATTTCATTATATCAAGAAGAGGCTAAATATTTATAATAAAAACCACAAACTTAAATCATTCCATTATATCAAGAAGAGCATTTACAATCGAAAACCACAAACTTAAAATACTTAATGGTGATACGGGTCATCTAGTGTGTGGAATGTGGTGGTTGTGACATCTGCATGAAGTGTAATAAAAAAAAAAAAGAATAGTTATTTTCATATTGTTATACTGTTATTGAAATTTCCTTGTAGATTTATAGTATACTATATAAAAAATTTAGGATTCTATATTTTCTCTTTCCTATGTGCCACTATAGAATCTCTATATTTCACTTTATTTTCAATCTCATTCGTTTACAATATATATTTAAATTATGTATTTAATGGAGTAATAATCAATTAATTAAAGTAGAAGTTATTATTTATTAATGCATAATTCATATTGATTATTTTATTGAAATATTACCGTTTCTTATTCTGAATTAAAATATAAATGTATAATTATTGATAAACACGGAATGTAAATGATTCTTTATAATAAATGTTAAACAATGTTACATGTTATGATTATAAAAACATTGTAAATTAATCATGAAAACATAAATTGATTAACATCAAAACACTCTGGTCGTAACTTAAAAAAGATACGTTCTCCATTTCTTAAAAGAATTACTGATGAACTATTCCCTTATTAGTCCATTTCCTGAAAAACATGAGTTTTCTAATTTTGAAATAGTTAAACAATACATTTTTCCCTACACACAATTTTATTTACAGGTTATATTGTTGTCCATTTCCTGAAAAACATGAGTTTTCTAATTTTGAAATAGTTAAACAATACATTTTCCCCTACACACAATTTTATTTACAGGTTATATTGTTACATTACATGACTACTAATTTTAAGAGCTCACTTTCCACTAACACGACTTACACTACTTTTTATCTCTCACTATCTTACTTTACCAATTATACATTAAAATTCATATCAAATCAAATGTTCGTATTTATCAAGAATGCAAAGAGTATTAAAGGAAAGGAACAAAGGTATATCCTTTAGAATTTATAATGAAGAGAGTGACATATTCAAAAATTTATGTTATTGCACACGAAATAAAATTTTGAGGTTCAAAATCAAGGAAAAGAAAAGGTGTGATAATTATGTCTTCTGTTGGAATTGAATGGTCATTTAGGGATTTTGATAATGATGACCATTAACTTTTAATTATTCCTTCTCTGGAAATGATTGAGTAACATTGAAATATCAGTATAATGAATAAACAAGCCAATCAGAGGCCCACAAAATAATTGATTCATAAATAAATAAATACGTATAAAAAGGTACTACATCCTACATAAACACTCAAAATCAGTTGTGTTAATACGATAAATTGTGACATCAGTAAGTAAAATTTATTTAATTTAAATGAATACCATCATATATTTGTGTTAAAATGACAATCCCTCTTAAAGTGACATCGTGATACCACTTATACATTAATATTACAAACGCTACACAACAATATTACAAACACTACACAGGAATCTATAAATTACTGTATAGTGTGTCGGATATTGCTGGATAAGAAAAATTGTTGTATAAAGAGCAACAAATTACAGGCCGTCTTTTTCAGAGTTTTTTTTTTATTCGTCCACATGTATAAATGATTAGCTAGGAATGGTGGTATTGTGTTATTTTAAGGGGTGGTGGCAACCTAATATGTAGTACCTTTAACGTACACAAAAGTAAAAGAGGATTTGTTTAATTAAATAACATCAACAATGGAATCCTCTAATTTTGCGCACAATTAACGAAATATATTTATAATAGTATTAGATTTTGCGTCAAATGTTTACATTTCTCTTTCATGATTACAGTTTAAGGTTCAAATTTCAAACGTTGGCTTTACAATATTGATATTATAAATTGATTCATATTTTTAATACGAAATAATATTATATGTGACTAAAGTAGTGGCGTCGCAACTATACTAAATCATAAAATTAAATAAAACTATAGACAATCTTCATTATCGAATTTGTCTTGTAATTTTGTATTAGATGCAATGTTTATATAATTGCACATGTATCATATATAATGATTCATGTGTATACGATCATATATATGCCAAAGTCGATTCAATTATTGTAGCAAAGTATGGGATAATGAACACGTATATATACGAGTATACGTCCATCCAAAAGTAAATATATTTATATTATGACTCACAAAATATAGTATCAAATTCACAAACTAACAAAAAGAATACATTCGCTTCATCTCTCTCTCTCTCTCACATAATCAAGATTCTAATTATTTTTTTTCTTTTATGATCAATGAAAATCGTAATCGAAATTTTTAGCATGTGTTTTAATTTGGATAAATTCCACATATATATACAACATATTGGATTGGATTGAAGCTAGTATTAATTAATTAATGTAGTTCAAATTCATATTTTTTTTTCTAAATATTCATCCTTTTCATAGACTCAATAGTAAGATGAATAAATATCAATTAATAATAATCAATTTTATTCTTTTATCTACATAAAGAACATTAGAATCCCTTTTTCCTCCCCAACTTTATTCATTATTCTCTTCTGATTATATAGATAGTGGAATCACACTGTTATTAATTTGACTAAGCAAAAAAGAAGATACAGTATATCAAATAAGGAAGAGAACGTGGCACTTAAGGAGTTCAAAAGCTGATCAACCAAGGATAGGGCTGGGGAAAAATACCGAAATACCGAAATACCGGCCTTATCGTATCGAAAAAATACCGAAAATACCGAATTTTCGGTATACCGTGACTTTCGGTACGGTATGATACCTTACCGAAAGATTCCGGTAAGGTAACGGTATGAATTTTCAAATACCACGGTATATACATTGCATACCGAAATTCGGTATATATCAGTAAATTAAGGTATATACCGTAAACTAAGGTATATACCACAAAAATATAAACACAATTATATATAAAAATATATTTTATATATTTTTAAATTATAAAATCTATCATAAAATATAAATATAATTATGAATACATTATATTTAATTTATTTTTAAAATTATAAAATATAAATAATATTCTAGAAACTTTAATTTTTTATTTTAATTGATGTTGAAAGTCAGGTATACTGTAAAAGTAAGGTATACCGAACTTCGGTACGGTATACCGAAAATGAGATACGGTATTGGTATGGAAATTTGTCATACCGAAAATAAGGTATATCGAAGTTCGGTATACCGAAAACTTTGGTAAGGTAAAGGTATGACTTTTTCGCATACCGTATTTACGGTAAGGTATACGGTATGGTGGTTTCGGTAAGGTATACCGTACCTACCCACCCCTAACCAAGGATACCAATTTTTTTTTTCTCAATTAATATTTTAAATATTTTATTATTTGATACAATATATAGTTACGATGAGTTGACTGGAAACGATATGATTCATTTCACATGATCTGGTGCATTGAACTTAGTTAGTTTAAGATAAGATACATCGTCAAATCCTTTTATTTTCAACTCCATTTTTATATTCTTATATAATTCTATTTCACTATATATGCATTTACCTTTTTTCATTAAATCCTAATTTAACGAATCAATAATAAAAATAAATAAATAATGCAATTTGTAAGTTCTTTACAGATATTTCAGATTTGACTAATCTCATATGGGGAAAAGGAATGCGACTTTATCGACTAAAGTGATGTTTCAAATTTTAATCATATAATTATAGACATTACTACTTACTTTGACTCTGTTCTGCAACAATTTTTGTCCGACTGATAAATTTATTACTGTACTTATTTAAAACTAGTAGAAATTCTCAAAATTATTACCAAATATTGAAACTTAAGATATTACTCCATTATTTATTACTGGATAATCAATCATAATAATCAATTACCATTAACG
>NW_025952309.1:0-2000 GCF_023119035.1 Salvia hispanica | reverse complement strand
CTATAAAAATGAAGGATTAAAATGGTCAAAAGTGTGGCACTTGATTACTTTGAAAATAATTTGGGTATAAACTATACTATATGAATATATGACGAGAAATTCTTTTAGAAAAGTAAAGCGTGTAGTTCACTTTAACGTTGGATACCAGTTGTCTCAATTAATTAAACTATTGCATTAGTTTAATTTTGGGGTTTTGAATTCATTGAATTATTTTCCACAACAAGTCTTCTAGAAATTTTTACTGAATCCCTAATTTGTGGAATTCGTTGCATGTATTTTTATGCCATTGAATTTATTATCTGGTCCATTCAATATTTTTGAGCCAACACATACCAATCGTTTTTTAGCTGTTTGATTAATGATGCTTAATGTCAACATATTTGACTATTGATTCATTTGGGTTGACTGATAAATATATGATCGAAAACAATTTCATAATAACACTACCATGCTTTTCGGGAATCCATAAATAATGCTATGTTGCTAGACGGTCTTGGATTTTAATTCAACGAGACTTTATATAGTAGTACTATCATTTAAATATTTAATCTATATTTTTTTTAAAAAAAATATAGAACATTGAATTTTATTCTTGATTTATATAAAGCATTAATTATGTAAAATTTCATCAATAATCTAAATCACTCAAAAATATATTTTCTAGACTCTTGTTAATGTTTTTCTTCTAGGTCCGTTTCTTACCTTAACAAAGTAGAGTAGTATTTTTTATATAAGAAACTAAGTGCTAACTTATTATTATCGACGAAAAGGATTTTAATACAAACAAGATTTTTTGCGTTTAAGATATACTAGTAATTCATTATACAATCAATGACAGATTCCGATATAGTTGAGGTTGATCGATCTCATTTACTAACTTGCTATCTACGATGTTCGAAAAACTTATTAACATACATAAACAATTTCATTATTTTTCTAGAGAGACAAACAGAAGCAATTTCGCACAACATAGTATTACAAACTACTCCTAACAAGTTCTACATACATAATAGAATGAAAAAATAGATGAACCCTCGATAAAAATAATAGTCATACCTAATAAAACATTGACTTGTCACAATATTCAAAACCACAAACGCAAAGTGGAATGCACGTGGCAACAATCCACAGGTATTATGAAATTGATATTTTCAAGAATAAACGAAATCGTAGTCAACCCCTGGGAGATCATCTTAGCCGTTGATGCTACCTCGGTTAATCCGACGGCTGATACACAACTATGGGTTGGTCAACCATTTCCCATGTGATTTGCTCAAATTTCTAGTCAGCCTTTTTTAATGCTAATTATTTTATTAGTAGCCAATATATCGCGATTGCGATGCCTTTTGTCAATATCGTCGTTGAAAATAGATTAAATTGCATTTAAATAGCTTCAATGTTCCCCATTTCTTTTCAACCCCACAACTTATCAAATTTACATAATTGACCCACTTTGCTATTGCAATTCAATTCAAAGTTCTACACTTTTACTAACTGCGTAGTCAAAAGGCCACCGCTTTGAAAATGATGAAATTTGTTGGAGACCAAACAGTCCATTTCAAATTTACAGTTAAACTAATACTCCTATGTTGAAGTGATTAATTATTATAAATCTGTCTAAAGTGAATATGGATAATTTTGAGTTTGAGTTAGTTTCTTATTTTGATATTGATCATGCTAGCATAGTTATGTGCGTGTAGCATATGTACTACCTTGGTCAAATGAAATCTTAATGGTATATTTTCGGTTCGTTACGTCCGTAAGTATATATGAACATTCAATCATAATTTTTTTTAAGAAATATTAAAAAGTTAGGATGAGATATTGTATGCAATGTACATTATGTTAATATCTTATACGAGTACCATTTGTTATTTGCTACTTCACATTAGTAGCGTATTGAGCAATTAAAAATAAGCTACAATTACTTTATAAAGCGTCCACGTTATATGTGTGTATTTTTCTTTTTCTGAATAAAAATCAAAACTACATACTATGTA
>NW_025952308.1:0-7113 GCF_023119035.1 Salvia hispanica | reverse complement strand
AATAGCAAAAATTAATAGTTATAATCAATATTTGATAGTGTATAGTACTATGTAATCAATAAGGTATGACGCGTCTTAGTTTTAATCAATATTTAATACAATAGCTTTAATCATAAAGAGATTATATAACACAATTTATACTAAATAAATATACATAAATTAATGTAAGACTTAATATAATTTTCGAATTTATTAATTTGAAAACAATCAAAATTTACTAGAAAATTTCAATAAAAATACTCCTATATAAAATTTTAAGTAGGATCAAATTTTTAGTCAACTTCATAATATTTAATCACAAGAAATTATAACAACCGAACGGAGGCTAAATAGAATAACTCTTATTTTTCCATCATGATTAATATTATTTTTCTGTACTTCTTCAATTCAATTGAATATTATATTAAATAATAAAAATTAATAGTTTTAATCAATATTTATAGTGTCCATGAATTAATAGTTTTCATTAAAATTTTTTATTGATATTTAAAAATCTAAATATTAAATTTAGTTTTATAAAATTAAATCTAATATTGAAATAAAAAAAAAACAAATTCAGTGAAGGATAACAAAATGGAAGAAGAATGATAATTTTGAAATAATATCAAAGTTAGTACATAACTAAAATAATATCCATCAGATTTAAAATGTTAAAAGTGTAAAAAGACCAAATTGCCTAAACCCCAAAATAATATCAAAGGGTATTTTCGTACCAAAAAATAGCCAAAAGGATCAATTTCGAGATAAACCCTTAGTCCAGGGACTATGGGCGAGATAAACCCATAGTCCAGGGACCATTTTTGTAGTTCACTCTTGATATAATATCGTAGTAATTTTGTGTTGCAGTGAATGTTAATGTCATAATAATTAATATGATACATGCAAAAATATTAAAATGCTAAACAAATTGCAATAAAAATGAGAATCTATTTCGAAAGAAATTTTTTATCATATGTTTATGATTATAAAATGCATACCATTTTTTATTGTTCTTCTATGGGAAATACTCTGAAGAATTTTGGCATATCAGCGTCGATGTATACATCTTTTGTTGATTTAATCATTCATTGACAAAGAGAAAGTTTGGAAAATGGAAATGGTGTAAGACTTGAGAGAAGATTCGGAATAGTAATTGATTTTGTGTAATTGTAGTAGTTATTACTTTTATAGATTGGTAGGTGAATATTTATTCTTAGTATAGCATTCTGTTTGTACAAATTTAGTTGGTACATAACTTTTTTGTATGAAATACCTAAAATAATCTCCTTAATCTTATCTTGAGAGAGTATGTTTTTCTTATAAATTTATAAGAAAATATGTATTCTTAAATATTGTATTCTTAAATATTGTACTCTCTTTGTCCCAATTAAATTGGTACAAAACTTTTGGGCACGGAGTGTGTTAAATAATTTCCTTTATTCATATCTAGCATGAATTATATGATTTACTACGAATTTTCTCAGCTGCGCAACGCGCAGGGGATATACTAGTGTAGTTAATGACATAATTATCCACAATTAGATTTAGAACCAGCAATAAATAGGAAAGAGGAGCATTGCAGCCAATTTTCCCGCTCCTCCATGGATCCCTTATTTCCCTCTCTTTCTCGATCAAATGGAGTAATATCCATCTATGTTTCTGTTCGTCCAACCTCAGCTGTTTCTCCCTCATGCTTGCATTTTTTGGTTTATGGGTTTTATATTTCATGTTAATATAATCTATAACAAACCCAATCAAGAAAGAGCAACAATAATCTCGCAAAATGGGTCAGCAGAAATTGATCTACAGCCTTGTGGCGAGGGGAACCGTTGTTTTGGCTGATTACACTGAATTCAAGGGGAATTTCAACACCATTGCCTCCCAGTGTCTGCAAAAGCTCTCTGCTTCAAACAACCGATTCACCTACACTTGCGATGACCACACCTTCAATTACCTCGTCGATAATGGCTTCAGTATGAACCTCGATTTACTTTAGGTTTATTGGTGTATTTTTTGCCCAAATGTGGATGCTAATTATATTATTGTTCCTAGTTGTGTTTGTGCATTAGGGTTCATATACCTAATTGAATATGGATTTGAATTGATAGATTCATTGGGGGATGATAAGAATTCCAAATCCATTTTCAAAAAGAGAAGTTCAATTTAAAGTTGTTAGTGAATGAAGTCAAGTTGATTAATCTTTGTAGAATTTATATGGTGTATGAAAAGTGTGGATGTGTAACTTGACTTCATTTGATACATATGTTAATTTGTAGCTTATTGCGTTGTTGCTGTTGAATCTGCGGGCAGACAACTACCAATTGCCTTTCTGGAACGTATCAAGGATGATTTCACGAAGAAATATGGAGGCGGCAAGGCCTCGACTGCAGGCTCCAACAGCCTAAAAAGAGAGTTTGGGTAAAGCCCCCCTCTGTTCTTGTTTCTTCAATAATCTTTCCCAACTCCTTTTGGTATTGTTGCAGGCCTAAATTGAAGGAGCAAATGCAGTACTGCGTTGATCATCCTGAAGAAATTAGCCAGATTGCTAAAGTCAAGGCTCAGGTCTCTGAGGTGAAAGGTGTGATGATGCAAAACATTGAGAAGGTATATACTTATACAGATGCTTTTACTTTTCTTGTTGCATAGTCGTGTATGTGGTTTCTGAAATGCCTTGTGTGTTCCTGCATAGGTTCTTGACCGTGGAGAGAAGATCGAATTGCTTGTGGACAAGACTGATAATCTTAAATCACAGGTCAGTCTGATCATAAATCTTCATGAAACAACCTTCTAAAATGTGGTTCAAGATTTGCATGTTGGATACTTGTTAGACCACTTCGTTTGTCTTGGTTGAGATTGAGATAGTCTTAATTAATCATATGCTAGTTTGATGCATCGTCATGAAACAACCTTCTAAAATGTGGTTCAAGATTTGCATTTGGATACTTGTTAGACTACAAGTATTGTCTATTTATGTTGGTCTTGGTTGAGAGTTTGTTTTGCATTTCGAAATGGGGATTTGCAGGCACAGGATTTCAGGAAGCAAGGGACGAAGATGAAGAGGAATATGTGGATTGAGAACATGAAGATCAAACTGGTGGTGTTTGGTATAGTCGCGCTTTTGGCTCTCTTGGTGGCGTTGTCCGTGTGTCCCAAATTCAAGTGTTGATTGTAGACTCGAGTGTTGGCCTTCACTACTTGGATGTCCTCGTACGTCCGCTGCCCACCAACGTTGTTAGTGAGAGTTTTGCTTTGTATGAGTTAGCCTCTAAATGTGTCATGTTACCCTCGTGGGTTGGCAGGTGGATAGCAATTGTTGATTATAGAAAGTTTTTGATATTGTTGTTTCACACTTTCTTGTATATATACATGTATTGGATAGTGTTTTTACCAATAGGTCTAGATTGAAAGAATCCAAGATTAATAGATGATAATTTACCGATAAACCAAATTAAATTTCTAAATCTAATTTCATTATTATTTATATTGGTGTAGTCTGTAGATGAGCAATACATCAATAACCATTACAAAACTACAAAATTGATTAGGATTTTTTGCTAAACCATTTCAAGTGCCTTTACATTAGGATTTTGGTTGTTCATAATAATATGCCAATTATATTAATTATCTGTGCATAATACATATTACCATTAAGATGGTGTTCAGTTTTTTCAGATAAAATAATAGTATCAAGATATAATATAGGACTGAGATATGAGATTATTTTAGTTCCAGCTTTCAAGGGTTAGTTATATAAAATAATACCAACATATTACATTTTTAATCCCAAGATCCAATCATGCCAACTGAACCCCTTTAACTGTGTATTTATATTAAGTAAAGAATCGATAATTAAATAATTTGTTTCGTTTGAATTGAGAGGCCCAAGTTTAGGATTTGCAAAACTGAGAGGCCCAAGTTTAGGGGGCTGGCCTGGCCCGCCTGTTAGCAAGCCCTTGCAATTACGGAAATGCCCTCACACGTTCAGCAACGCCATTTACTCGATTTTCATCAAAATTAAATTTCTGAAGCTCTCTTTCATCTTCGTCGACTGCAAGTTCTTCAAACTCTTCGAGCTCGCCTCAATTCACTCCGGCGCGTATCCCGTTCAGACACACCCCTCTCAATTCGCATTGTAACCGACCACGGTTAGTTCTCTCATGTTGTAATTCGATCCCTCAATTTGTTATACACCAAATTTCTCACGCCCAATTGCGCTATAAAAAATTTGGGTATTAGTACGACAAGCTTTAATTTGTGAATTTGTACTGAAGAAATCCAAAACTCCATGTGAATGACTGTGATGGAGATTGAAGTTAATTGTACAGTTGGGACTGCCAAATTGATTTATTGTGCTGTAATAGATAGCTTTTGGGTGTGAATCATTACAATTTTCAGATGCTACTACTACTAATACTAAATCCATAGTTCTTACAACACTCTGCAATTAAGCTTCAAGCTTCCACACCAGGTGAAGAGAAAAGGAGGCAACGTTTCGGAGGCTTCAAAATTGTGGCGGAAAAAATGGTTTATATCTCTAGGGTTAAAAGGGGACAATTTTGAAAATAGAAAAATTAATTGAGGGAAGGGAGGAAATTATAGGTTACTCCACTGTTACCATACCATTAAACCAAACGCATGGTATTTAACTCCAACAAACAAAACACTCAAAACAAACGCCCTTTGCACAACTGGGAGGCCAAGAAATGGGAATTGGAAATGGACTCTCCCCCTTTTCTGTTCGATAAATTAATTTCTCATAATTGGCTCGGGATTTTCAGCAACCTAATTTGTCCCCTTTCCACAAATTTGAAAGATTTTACGGGCTGGATGAACTCAAGGTAGAGCGTTACTGCTTCGTTTTGATGAAGTGATTGATCGTTTTAGACGGTTTTGTGTTACTGTGATTCAGAGAAAATGAGTATTCTGTGAATTGTTGCTCCATTTTGCTTGTGCCGTCTCCTTTAAAGGCATGTGTCATTTTCCTTTCTTAAATTTTTGCTTGGCTATGCAATTCATGTTGTTGCTGTTTTGTTTATTGATATGTCTCGTACTCAGTGTTGTGTGCTAGTGAGGTTTGATTTTTATTTAATGGTCAATAAATTGAGCCTTTTAGCTTCAATTTGCCCTTTTTTGTTTATAAAAATCAAAATTGTTTTGGTTTCTGAAGGAAGAAATCAGTTGTATGCTCGTCAGGTTTGATTTTTTTGGCCGATTGGGTTCTCCTGTATAGGAAATTTATAATACTACCACTGTAGAAATTATTTTTAACTATTGCAAATTATGGAAATCGAGGAATAGAGTGACATCCTTAGCTAAACTAAATCTGCAACAAAATCTGAGATGCTACTTGGAAATCTATCTATTTGTGGATATTATGTGGATATTACTTGGTATTAACCTTCGATTTCTTTCTAGAATGAGATTGTTGGCCTCCTCAGAGCTTTCACAACATTTTCTTCATCTTAGCACAAATAAGAAAATATATAATGATTTATTAGAAAATGACAAAACGTGGACTGCTCAAGCCTGATGTTTTGGCTGTAGGTGGTGCAAGTGAGGCATTGGGTTATTCAGTATCTCTTTTCTTATTCTGTTGTTGTTGTTGTTGTTTGTGCTGATTCATTTCTCTCACTGAATATCTTGCATTTTAGAGCTGGTTCTGAGCTGCTTATCTGTTGCCAGAATGCCAATTGACTGCATTATGGTAATGGTATTAATATTATATCTTGTTGAGATCATTTGTCTGTTTAAGGTTGTGTACCATGACACTAGTTCTGTAGCAGTTTTTTTTTTATAATCATGGCTGCAATTGTGTCTGTAAGTAGTCGTAAATGAATGACTCTTCAGCTGCTAGCAGAGGGTTGAGAGAAAGCTATATACTTGGGATTATAACTATTGTTGAATGACCAAACTTTATCATCTTTGTTTCTGTGTTTGATATTAGATTCTTGTGAACGGTGTAAGCTTGCATTCTTTACCAGGTGTAATAAAGTAAATCAACTTTTATGAGTCACATGTGCGTAGACATGTGTGAGTTCTGAACAAAATACAAAAAGTTACCATTGACACCCACGTTTTTGAATAAATTAAAAAAATGCAAGTCTGTGCTAACCCTTATTGTTACCGTATTGCATTTGTCTCTTTCTCCATGTGAGAAGAAATGCTCTCATCTGTTGTATGTCTTATTGTACCTTTCTTCTAATGCTCACCCATTAAATATGTCTCCGTCTGTCTCATTGGTACTGTTTGATTCATTTGTGCAGGCCATTGAACAAGATCTTCCTGAAGTAGGAAAGAGTGGTGACTCTAGTACAAAATCAATGATACCTCCTACTTCGTCACTCCCATCAAATACTGGTACATTTTCATCTGGAGCAGCAGGCCAGGACATGGCCCATCCAGGCCCCCCATTTTTTGTTCCTGAAGGAAATTCATCACATGCTGGAAATTATACTTTCAATGGAAATGTGCTACAAAAGCAGACTGATCAATCACAAACAACCGTATGGCTCAGCCAAACTCATTTCTCACTCTGTTTATCGCAATGTTAGATATTCCGTGCTTTGTGTGTATGAGATTTTGCTTCAAGTAGCAGTATGTGCATGACTGCCGGGCAATTTACCAATGTCCTTGATCGTTCATCATGATCTTCTTGTTTCCTCATTCTGAATCCCATCCAGTTGATGTCTTTTGGACAACTTGCAACTTTTCTACTAATGCAAAACTCTTGATTACAATTTGGTCAATATGTGAGGTTGTACTCATGTTTCCTAATGCAGCATGCTGAAATGTTTAAGATTATACTCTTACTTTCTTTAAATGCGACACACTATTTATATGCTACCTTTGGTTCCCTTGGCTTCAGAATGCAAGAGCTATTGGTACTGCAGAAACGGGAGCAACTAATTCTGCATCAGTAGTTATACAGTCTGCTTCTCAGCCTCTCCCTAATGCCAGTCCTGTAGCACATTTTGCACCCAACAGTTTTAGCAATATGAATTCATGGATGCCTGCCCCAGCAACGTTTCAAGTGCCCACAAGGATGGCTAAAGCTCCTGCTACCCCTGGCCCCCCTGGAATGGCTTCTAACATACTTTCTGCCTCAAGTTCAACCATTCATGCTTCATCTCAGGA
>NW_025952307.1:0-29681 GCF_023119035.1 Salvia hispanica | reverse complement strand
AAACCCGTGCCCGGTCAAACTGTGACTCCTAATCGGGGACGGAGAGAGTAATTGTCAATTGTTCATACCAATGTGTGTACAAAGAAAAATTAACAAATTTCGTCTAATCATTGAAATGTTTATGTAATACCCGCTTCTTTAATTACCCCGATACATTAATGCTTAATGACGAACTAGAGGATTTTCGTTCTCTTGATTCATGATAAAATAAAAACTTGTTACTTTTCCTTGTTTGTGTTTAATGGAGTGGTTCGCAAGAGAATAAAAGCTAAAATAAGAATTTAGCGAACACAAGGACGTCAACAATATGTAAATGAAATAAGAAGGACAAGAAGTCTTTTCCCAAGTAAAGAAATTCGAATAGCGTTTCATATACAATAAACGAACTACTAACTTCAAAAAAAAAAAAATAATAATAATACATGGAACAAGGCTTCAAATAAAGAAAACAAAGAAAAGAAAAGATAAATTTTTGATGCACTTCGGGCCTCTTCTCCAGGCCCGAACTATAGCCCGTCTTTGAGCAGTCCATCGGGCCAAGGGGAGCGAGCCTAGCCCGAGAACAACACAACAGCCACACCTTCCTTTCTCACCTACAAAACTACAAACAAAGTAATTAATGCATATGTACAAGAGAATTAAGGGATCTTCCTATTAAAGAAAAGGAACAACACCTCTTTTAACTATGAAGGACTAAGGACTTACCCAAAAGAGACAAGTCAAAGCTGCCATTTTTGCTCCTCCAAAACAGCCCCTGCGCACCAGCTTTCCTAGTCACACAATCAACCAAAGTCAGTTTTGAGGGGACTTGTAATCTCTAACTAAAGACCAAAGTGCATTTAGTGTAGAGTACTACTAAATCACAAACGTGAGATAGGTTTCAACATGAGGACAAGGGGGGAATCAGCTTTCAATTAATTCTCCTAAGATACAAAATCAGCCTATAAAACCCCCCCTCAACCCCACCGTTAGACTCCCTCCCCATACATCACAAATATTCAGCAAAGTTAGAGAAAATTTTGAGAGCTTGGAGTATCAACACCAGTGGCAGCAAGAGCAACTCCCACTCCCCATAGCAAGGAATCAAGGAGTAAGTGAGAGAGTCCAAGTTTTAAAAGCTGAAAATCAAGCAACTGCTTCAAGAGGTACTCCACCTCCACCCCTTCTCCCAATCAAATTTTACATATCATCATATAGAGGCACCACAACTTAAGAATCACAATCAATATAACACAAGCACACCCTCTGCCTTTGTTCGAACATCATGCTTAAGACAACAAGTTTAGAGCTTTACCACGTTTTGAAATAAGAGAAACGACAAACACGCCCAAATTAGTGAAAACTATGACTAGATAAGGCTTAGCTTTAAGGGAAAGTAGAGCTCCCGCCGGAGAATGAAGCGCGCTTAATGATGGTAAGAACTACGGAAAAATTTCTGTACCTTCAGCCAGGAGGAAGGCCGCGAAGCCCAATCCCGACTTCCGGTTAGAGAAAAAAAAAAATAGAGAAAGTCGCGAGGCGATCGGGCTCCGTGCGGGAGAACGATGCGCCTCTGCCCAGCAGTCACAACACAAGCCATGCGTGCAGGCGTTGAGAGTCCGGCTTGGCCGCAGCGCCTTGACTCGTCGTAAGGCCCGAAGGCGCGTGACGGCCGGGGCTATGTAGCGGCCAAGACATCGGCTTCAGCACACCGGCGAACGCAGACGGTGGTAAGACGGTCGAGCGTCCTCAACGGAGCGATTTCCCGCACGAATCGACCAAATCTTGGTCGGTTGGAGGAACGCGAAGTGCGCCTCGAGATTCGGCGGGTCTCGGCCCAGGTGTCGAGGCGGCAGCCGGTGGTGAAGCGGCGTGGCTGGAAATCGGCCGAGGTGAAGATGCCTCCATAAATTCTGACTAGGGTTTCAAATTGGGGATTTTGTTTGATTTGAGAATGTTGAGAAGAGAAAGTTGGGCCTCTTTTGATTTTTAATTGTTTTTGTCTTTGGGCCTTTCTTTTATTTATTTGCACCTTGGGCCCGAAAAATTTACTTGAGGATTTTAGGATTGGGCCTCTCCATTAAAAGTAAATATGGGCTTAAGAAATGTTAAGCTTGAGTACGCCTTTTATTTGAATTTAATTATGGAGTTGGGCCTGACTAAATTAAAGTATGGACTAGGAAAGCTTAATTAAATCATGGGCGCTTACTATGTTATGGATTAAATAATTAATAGTCCGCTAATTATTTCCACGAAGCTAAATAGAACTTTCCGGATCTTAGCTTAAGTGCTCGAATAATTAATTTTTAAGAATTTTTACGCTAACAATGAATAGACCTCAAGGAATAAAATGATCACGCACTTAGGATGCATCCACGTTTAAGCTTAATTGATTTATCAAAGTCTAATTAAATATTATGCTATTTCCTAAAGGGGCGTCTACGAACGTCATCTAAGGCCAAGTTAAGGAAATTACGGAAAGAGCTTTAGCTTTTGAGGTGGGCATTTCTTTCAAAATGTGATTTCAGTATGAAAATGTGAATCTTTGCTCAAGTATGTTGTCATGCCATGTTTTGTTTTATGATTACCTATCTGCTTGGCTATGCCAAATCAAGTTAAATCGAATTCGGGTCCCAGTAGGGCCGCAAACCCTACTCGGACTAGTGTACACATAAGGGGACCGTGAGCTAACAAAAGGGGTTGGCCGGTCCAGTGACCGTCGTGGAATGTGGCCACATTCCCGGTTCACATCAGTTTCAGATATGGTATATCTATGTTATGTGATTGCGCAATCAAATCTTTACTAAAGGAAAAGTATTTTAGTGACTCGGGTCTTTTTAAGTAAAACCCCGTGATCACTCAACTCTGGCATTGACAATTAAAGATAAAACCATTTTTGGCAATGTGCCCACTGAGTATATCAAATACTCAGCCCTGCATGTTATTTTCAAATGTGCAGGTTGAACGTGTACGAGGAGGCGAAGGTGTTGGGACAAGACTTTTAAATAAGTAGTTAGGTAACCCAAAGTAGCATGTCTTCATACGTGCTATTTTGTCTTGGACTCTTCCGCTGCAAATCTAGAATTATGTGCTAGAAAGCTATGAACTTAGTCTTGATACTCTGAACACGTTTTGACTATGAACCCATATGCCTTTGATACTATTGATTTAAGTGATTTCATCCTTTTATTGTTGTCCCTTGATTATTGAGAATTTTTAGTCGCGAAATAGCTACGCTCACTAGCACTAGGGAGTTGTGGTCGTGACAGAGTACTCAGAATCGAACGGCTAAGTCTCAAGCTTTTCGGAGTATCATGACGAAGTCTATGAAGGAAGGCTCGTCTGTGAGGCAACACGTCCTCGAGATGATGAGTCACCTCAACCAAATTGAGGTATTGGGAGGGACGATCGATCCCGAGTCCCAGGTTACTATTATCCTTCAGAGTCTTCCCCCTAGCTTCCAACAGTTCAAGCTCAACTTCGAGATGAACAAGCGGAATTACACTTTGGCAGAGCTGCTGACTGAACTTCAGTCGGCGGAGGACCTCATGGTTCAAGCTAAGGTAGCTATGATGAGTTTGGCGCCTAATTCCTCTGGCTCTAAGCCTAGAAAAGGAAAGAAAAAGGCACCGAACCCAGTGGCAGCTAAGAATGCTAAGGGAAAGAAGAAACAGCGGGGTGACAAGAAGCAAACAGGAAAGTGCTTCAAATGTGGAGAGAAAGGTCATTGGAAGCCAGATTGTCCTAAAAAGGGCAAGGCTACAGGTATGCACCATGCTCTAGTAGTCGAGTCATGTTTGGCTTCGACATCTACTCATACTTGGGTTATTGATACTGGAGCAACTGATCATATATGTTTTGATCCTGACTTAATGCAGGTGACAAGACGGCTACATGATCGTGAGATCGAAGTCCAGCTGGGCGACGCTACGAAAGTGGCGGCCGTTGCAGTGGGAGACGTTTATTTACGTTTTTCTAGTGATAGATTTTTTATTTTGAAGAATGTTTTGTTGATACCCTCTTTTAGAAGAAATTTAATTTCAGTTTCTAAATTGTCTTTTGATGGATATTCGATTTCTTTTAATGACAATTGCGTTATTAAGAAAGATGGTTCTTATATCTGTCGTGGTATCATGGAAAATAATCTGTACACGATCACTTCTACACAATTTAATCAACGCAAATCTGAACTCAATGCTACATCGAAAATTTCTAAGAAAAGAAAAGAACCTTCAAGTTCAATGAATGATACGTACTTATGGCACCTACGACTTGGTCATGCCAACGAAAGAAGGATTCATGCGATGGTTGATCAAGATCTTATTAAAGGTCTTGAGAAGGAACCGTTTTCGAAGTGTGAATCCTGTCTCGAAGGCAAGATGACTAAGAGACCTTTTAGGTCAAAAGGGAATAGGGCCAAGGAAGTACTTGAGCTCATTCATACTGATGTGTGTGGACCAATGTCAACCGAGGCAAGGGGCGGCTATCGATACTTTGTCACCTTTATAGATGACTTCTCGAAAGTTGGATATGTCTATTTGATGCGCTACAAGTCTGAAACTTTTGACAAGTTCAAGGAGTTTAAGGCTAAAGTAGAGACGCGTCATGGCAAGACTATCAAATGCCTGCGATCTGATCGCGGAGGCGAGTACCTAAGTGCCGAGTTTTTGGACTACTTATCAGTGGCGGGAATTCAATCCCAAACGACTGCGCCGGGCACACCCCAGCAGAATGGCGTAGCTGAAAGAAGGAATAGGACCTTATTAAATATGGTCCGCTCGATGATGAGTTATGCACGGTTACCTGTTTCGTTTTGGGGGCATGCGTTGCTTTCCGCAACTTATCTCTTAGACCACTTACCTTCTAAATCAGTTCCTACTACCCCATATGAGTTGTGGAATGGGCGAAAACCCAATCTAGAACATCTCAGAGTATGGGGGTGTCCGGCTCATGTATTGGAAAAGGATCCAACTAAGCTGGAGTCTAGGACTGAGGTTTGTGTGTTTATAGGATACCCTAGAGGAACGAAAGCTTATGAATTCTATAGTCTCAGAGATCAGAAAGTGATTGTGAGCACTCATGCCACATTCTTAGAGGAAGACTATGTAATGAATCATAAGTCCAGCAGTGAGATAGCTCTTGAAGAGCTAACTCAAGTCACAACTTCCATTAACCAAGAACAATCACCTAGTGTAACAACAATTCCAGAAATTTCAACTAATACTCCAGATATTGTAGTGCCGCGCCGCAGTGGGAGGGTCTCTCATGAGCCCGATAGATACATTGGTTTGGGTGAGTGCATGGATCACTCCTCGGACAGCAATGTACTTGATCCCTGGAATTTTGCAGAGGCGCAGGCAGATGTCGATCATTGCGAATGGGTGAAAGCAATGGATTCGGAACTACAATCAATGGTAGACAAAGACGTCTACGATTTATCTGTCCTACCCGAAGGCTGTACTGCCATTGGGAGCAAGTGGATATATAAACGTAAACGTGGACCCGATGGACGAGTTAAAGTCTTCAAGGCAAGACTAGTGGCTAAGGGGTATACCCAAAAGGAAGGCATCGATTACGATGAGACCTTCTCCCCAGTGGCCATGCTCAAATCGATCCGTATACTTTTGTCTATAGCAGCTTACATGGATTGGGAAGTATGGCAGATGGACGTTAAGACTGCGTTTTTAAACGGGAGTCTTGAGGAGACCATCTACATGGAACAACCCGAAGGCTATGTGATAAAGGGCAAGGAACATATGGTTTGGAAGCTTAAGAAGGCCATTTATGGCCTCAATGTTAGAGTTTGTATACTAGAAATCACGTTTCGAGTGATTGAATACTGTAAAACTCTTATTTTATTTTCCAATGAATAAAACAAATTATTTTTGTCATAATGTTGTTATGTTTTACATTTAATGGATGTTAATGCATGTTTAAATGTATAAGTTAACTTAACAAAGTCTAAGTCTTTGTTTTAGTAGACCGGTTGTGGGCGTCGTCCACTTTAAGGTAACACGGTCAGTTCTAAACAAAGAAAAAGATGAATTTCACAACCTAGATGGAATTTGACTATCCATCGAGAAAGGTTGCAATGTCAGTCCGCATATTTCTAAGCCTTACTGAAATAAGATGACATTGGTGTGGTATAGCACTGAACGGATCTAACAGCAAGACTTGTCCTTGGGCTATCTACTGAAAGGCGAGGTCTTGATAATATTTGTTTCTTAATCAATGTAGGTTAGCATTGAGCATACGGTATTGATTATGCATTACTTTGACTTATCAAATGGTGCGGGTTTTTCGTAACCCAATTATCCTGATATATTGGGTAGTGGTGATCAATATCTAGCGGTGCTAGGATTGCTATTATATTGAATCGTGCGCGAGGTGAGTCTCGTTTGATAATGTCCTCAAGAGGAGCGCGAAACAAGGTTTTATTATTCGGAACCTAGCTAGTTGGAGTTTGATTACTCTATGAATAATAAATAAGCGTTTCATGCTAAGTCCACTCTTGGAATTAATAAGAAGTTAATTAATTAAGTCCATAGCAGACATTAATTAATTAACGGACATTTTTATCTTAAGCGCGGGAAATGAAAGTTAAACGGAAACCCAGATTACTTATAATTTCGGATTTGGATGGGGAGAGTTCAATATTACTTCTGTAGTGGCTGCTCGTAATATTCCAATTATAACTTATATTAAATTGTGGGTTCAATTTAATTAGTAAAAAGTAAATTGTATGAGCCCATATCCAAAACCTTCCATAGATCCCTGTCTGGGCCCAAAAGGAACTTAATATAAATAGGAGAATAAAGGAGACATTTAATTAACACAATTTCAAGCATTGAAATTTTCGAAAATTTCGCCCCCTCCCCCCCCCCCCCCCTGAGGAGATTTTCGATTTCCATTCCTTTTCCCAAAAGGATTTCTTCCTGTCTTCTTTATTTAAGTCCTAGTATTCTGGTGAGATCAGCCCACACTCGATATCGGAGTACAGTTCAGAACCAGAGAGAAGATTTGTGGTCTAGTATTCAAAGCGTAACGTGGAGAAGCTGCTAGCCATCTTCAATTCTTTGGAGAATTAATTAGGTATTTTTCTGCTCCGTAGAAAAGCATGTTTTAGGTTTCAATATTCTTAAAGCATTATTAATTCAAGTTATGAGCATGATACATGTAAGAATACGCGAATAGATTTTGTCTAAATAATCTTCTAAATAGATCTGATTATTATGTGATTTATTGGTGTGATTAATGATTGCTAAATTATGTTAATTCATGCAAATTAATTAAGCCACCAGCGCTTCCGCTGCCAGTTCCTTCACACAACATCCTTTTCTCACGGTCCCGTAGGACCTTGATACCTAGAATGTGTCCCGCGTCTCCCATATCCTTCATCTCGAACTGGTTTGACAACCACGTTCGTACTGATGACAACATCTTTTTATTGTTTCCAATTAAAAGAATGTCATCTACATATAAAACTAAGAACACCACATTCCCCTTCTCAACCTTCTTGTACACGCAGCTCTCGTTAGGGCATTTTTCGAATCCAAACTTGTGAACAGTCTGATCGAAACACTGATTCCATGATCTAGATGCTTGCTTGAGACCATAAATGGCCTTCTTAAGCTTCCAAACCATGTGCTCTTTGCCCTTGACGGCATAACCCTCGGGTTGTTCCATGTAGATGGTCTCCTCAAGACTTCCGTTCAAGAACGCAGTCTTAACGTCCATCTGCCATACATCCCAATCCATGTAAGCTGCTATAGACAATAGAATCCGGATCGATTTGAGCATGGCCACTGGTCGTAATCGACACCTTCCTTTTGGGTATACCCCTTAGCCACTAGTCTTGCCTTAAAGACTTTAACTCGTCCATCGGGTCCACGTTTACGTTTGTATATCCATTTACTCCCAATGGCAGTACAGACTTCGGGTAGGACAAATAAATCGTAGATGTCTTTGTCTATCATAGATTGTAGTTTCGAATCCATTGCACTAACCCATTGGCAATGATCGACATCCGCCTGCGCCTCTGCAAAATTCCAGGGATCTAGTACATTGCTGTCCGAGGAGTGATCCATAGATTCTCCCAAACCGATGTACCTTTCGGGCTCATGAGAGACCCTCCCACTGTGACGCGGCACTACAACATCAGGTGTAGCAGTTGAAGGTTCGAGAATTGGTTGTACTATAGGTATTTGTTCTTGGTTAATGGAACTTGTGACTGAAGTGAGCTCTTCAAGAGCCACCTCACTGCTAGGTTTATGATTCATAACAAAGTCTTTCTCTAAGAATGTCGCGTGAGTACTCACTATGACTTTCTTGTCTCGGAGACTATAGAATTCATAAGCTTTCGATCCTTTGGGGTATCCTATAAACAAACATACCTCTGTCCTTGAGTCCAGCTTAGTTGGATCATTTTCCAAAACATGAGTTGGACACCCCCATATCTTGAGATGCTCTAGATTGGGCTTGCGCCCATTCCACAACTCATATGGAGTGGCAGGAACAAATTTTGACGGTAAATTGTCTAAAATATGGCTCGCAGAAAGCAAGGCATGTCCCCAAAACGAAATAGGCAGTCGTGCATAACTCATCATCGATCGGACCATGTTCAACAAGGTCCTGTTCCTTCTTTCAGCTACGCCATTTGATAAGGCTAATTTCATGCATCGGTTATATGTGAAAAATGTTATAATTTGCTGGGTCTAACACGTTTCCTAAGCCAGGTGTGTGAAGAAAAATCGCTAGATCGAGGAAGTGTTGAAGGAGATGGTCTAGCGAAGGAAAGGAACGAAGTGAGCAGGATTTAAAAGAAAAGATGGCGTGACAGAGGAGTCAATAGCTGAGGGCAACAAAGTCTTATCTATACCTCGCTGGACCCCACTCCAACGCCTATATATAGAAGAGTATGCAACGCACATCATATCACTTTTCCACTCTTCTTAGCTCACACACATTACACACACTTGGGAATGGGAGATCTGGGGTAGTCGGGTACGAAAGGTTACTTTCTTTAGAAGTTTCGCGGTTGGGAACACCGTCCGAGTGTGGACGAAGATACAATTCCTTTTTAATTTCAGTTGTTTTGCTCGTTTTTGCTGTCGAACTTCACTTTTGGGAGTCGACCTGGTTGTTGATGATACTTATTGTCTTTCCGCTTTGTTGATTTGCGTTTAGCAGTTGAATTTCAAGTCGATTTGCGTAGATCTCTCTGCTGGTAGTTTATTTCTACAAGTATTATGTCGATCTCTGTTTTATTTTGATGTTGTGGTGTTTGATATGGGAGTTTGGTGATAGATCTGTGGTTTATTGACTGTTTGGAGGTTTTTGTTCGAATCTGAAGTGATGAAGGGTTTCTGTTGGTTGGAGTTCGTGTTGGATGTTTGGATCCGGAGTGGATTTAGCGTCTGAGGTTGGATTCGACGTGAGAAAAGAAAGTTGTTAGATGGATTCGAGTTTTCTTCTTGTTTTCTGTTTTGCTTCGTCTAGTGTCTGTAGATCTGTTTAGTTCTTCGTTGTTTATGCATAAATTTGATTTAAAATTAGTTTGCTCTGTTTTGATTTCGTTCATGTTGAATTTCTTATGAGTTTTACGCAATTTGGTTGTAGAAGACGATGTCGCTGTTAGTTAGTACTAGAGTTAGTTATTCTGCCAGCTTTTCGTACGAAATCTGCTTTTTCTTACCATGGTCCCCACAGTCGGTTTGTTTCCTAGGTCTAGTAGTGAAGTAGTTTCTTAGATCAAGTGTTGAGCAGTTAATTTCCTTTGCAACGTTCTCTTATAATTTCGCCTAGATCTAGCTGTTAGCTTAGGAGTTTTAAAGATTCCCAAGTCAAGTTTAATTTGTTTTCCTCAACCCAAGAAAAATGCGTGGCAGCAGCCAACACCAAAAACACACCCAAATCCTTGAACATGAGTATTACACATCCTTCTCTGTGGGATTGATCCCTACTTGAGGGTTTTTGAAAGAAGTGCTCGTGTGTCCGACGACCAGGATTTCCTGCGACCAACGAGTTCCTAGACCGCATGATCTAGTGGATTTGCTGGACCTAGGGAACCTATTATTTCCTTTTGAACACACCGTACGCAACTTACAGACTTTTCACCATTCTGCTGAGGTGTGCCCGGCGCAGTCAGTTGGGATTCAATTCCCTCTACCGATAAGTAGTCCAAAAACTCGGCACTGAGGTATTCGCCTATGTTTTCCATGATACGTCTCGGCATAAGCCTTAAACTCCTTTAACTTGTCAAAAGCTTCAAACTTAAAGCGCATCAAATAAACATATCCAACTTTCGAGTAATCATCAATAAATGTGATGAAATATCGAAAGCCACCTCTTGCCTCGGTTGACATTAGTCCACACTAGGGGTGAGCAAAAAAACCGAAAACCGAATATCCGAACCGAACCAAACCGAAATTTTGAAATTCGGTTCGGTTTTTTCGGTTTTTCGGTTCGGTTCGGTTTTAAAAATACAAAAATTTCGATTTTTCGGTTCGGTTCGGTTTGGGCGAAAAAAAAACCGAAAAACCGAAAAACCGAATTATATTTTAAATATATTATTATATATTTTTATTCTATTAATTTAGTATATTATATCATATATATTCTTTTAATATATTTTTATAGAATAAATATTATATATATTCTATTAATTTTATATTATATATATTTATATTCTATTATAGTATTAATATATACTATTTTTTTTTCGGTTTTTCGGTTTTGTTTTAAAATTTCGGTCTTTTCGGTTTGGTTCGGTTTTTTAAGTTTGGTTTTCGGTGTTTCGGTTTGGTTCGGTTTCAATTTTAGCCTAAATTCGGTTTTTCGGGTTCGGTTCGGTTTGGGCGAAAAACCGAACCGAAACCCAAATGCACACCCCTAGTCCACACACATCAGTTTGAATCCATCTAGTTTGAATCCACGAGAGTTACCTTTGGTTTGAATCCTTCCTTGGAAAATGATTCTAAGGTGCCATAAGTACGTTTCGTTCATTGAACTTGAAGGTTCCTTTCTTTTCTTTGAAATTTTCGATGCATTATTGAGTTCTAATTTGCGATTATTAAATTGTGTAGATATGATTGTGTACAGATTGTTTTCCATGATACCACGACAGATATAAGAACCATCTTTCTTAATAACACAACTGTCATTAAAAGAAATCGAATATCCATCAAAAACCAATTTAGAAACTGAAATTAAATTTCTTCTAAAAGAAGGTATCAACAAAACATTCTTCATAACCAAAAATCTATCACTACTAAAACGCAAATAAACGTCTCCCACTGCAACGGCCGCCACTTTAGTAGCGTCGCCCAGCTGGACTTCGATCTCTCCATCATATAGTCGTCTTGTCACCTGCATTAAGTCAGGATCAAAACAAATATGATCAGTAGCTCCAGTGTCTATAACCCAAGTATGAGATGAAGTCGAAGTCAAACATGACTCGACAACTAGAGCTTGGTGCATACCTGTAGCCTTGCCCTTTTTAGGGCAGTCTGGCTTCCAATGCCCCTTCTCTCCACACCTGAAACACTTTCCTGTTTGCTTCTTTCCCGACCTCCTCTTTCTCTTTCCCTTAGCTTCCTTAGGTGCGACCTGGTTCGTCACTTTCTTCTTTCCTGCGCCAGGCCTAGGGCCAGAGGAACGATGTGACGAACTAACCATCGCAGCCTTAGCTTGGTTCATGAGATCCTCTGCCGACTGAAGTTCAGTCAACAACTCAGCCAAGGTGTAATTTCTCTTGTTCATCTCAAAGTTGAGCTTGAACTGCTGAAAGCTAGGGGGCAGACTCTGAAGGATGATAGTAACTTGGGACTCGGCATCAATGACACCTCCCAAAACCTCAATTTGATTGAGGTGGCTCATCATCTCGAGGACATGGTCCCGCACAGACGATCCTTCCTTCATAGTCTTGCACATGATACTCCGAAAGGCTTGAGACTTAGCCGTTCGATTCTGAGTACCAAAGAGATTTGTGAGATTTTGCATAATATCGGCGGCAGTTGCCATGGCGGCATGCTGATGTCTAAGCACTGTTGACATGGAGGCCAACATATAACACTTAGCCATCTCATTCGCCTTATGCCACCGTCTATGCGCATCTCGCACTGCCTGCGCGGCGTTAGCCGCCGGCACTGGGGGCCGTGGAGTAGTGAGCACAAATTTGTACTCATCAGCCGTGAGAACAATGTCCAAATTTTGTTTCCATTTTATGTAATTTTGGCCCTCGAGTTTGTTTTCTTTAAGAATTGCAGAAAGAGGATTGAGTGACATGTTGACGATTTAGTTTGCACTGCAAAACAGAATATTTACTATTTGTCATAAACTTATGTGATGAAATTGAGTAGATTAACCATAAAACTTTTCAAATTCTCACAACTGTAAAATTAAAATTTTGTACCCTCAAGCAGAGGTCAATACGCATTAAAATTTTAACATTTTTACTGGTCACAACACCGACGAATAGTCCAGAGACCGCAGCACGGCATGGCCGCCAAATGTTGCCTAAGCACGACCATCAGATTTAGCATTACATAATCTCGTTTCTACAATACACTCCCATAACAATGCTCATGCGTTGATAACAAGACCAAGCTATCTTGTAAATTCTGTTTGAACTTCTGAAACTTGTAATTTCTTAGGATTATTGTCCCCACAGCATGGGTGGCGATAATATTCAAAAATTAGCTTCATAGTTCGTAATTATCGCTTAGATATTTAAGTTATGGTTTTTCATTAATTATCCTTAGCCTTAGTGCAGATTAAAGGCTTAATTAAATTCTGTTGGTATTTAATTGACTGGATAATTAAATCTTTTATAATCTTTTAAACATCTTATTAAAGGATAATATATTAATTATTAAAGTTTAATCCATATTCATGTCTTCTATAAGATTTATCTAAAATAATTAATTATTTATATCTTTGACTGACATGAATAAATAAACTTAAATTAATTCCTTATTAAGATTGGGAAGAGAATAATATATTTTATTATTTAATGAGATCCTACATATCTTATCCTTATTAGGATTCTAGATATATAATATAATTAGAAAACTATTAAATTATTCTTGTCCATATCATCTAGGAATAAAATATATCCATAGATATGGTCAATAATCTAAATATTCCTAAAATCTAGGGAAATCTTCCAAAAATATTTTATTTCCATTAAATAATAATATTTTAATGATATCTTTTAATTTTGGAATCAAATAATCATTAAAATAATCTTTCATAGTTATCTCGATGATCGTGGTTGACACGAATCGAAAGCGACGAAGATCCGCCGGGATATTCTCGCCGGAACGGCGAGTTCACCGTCCAGCAATCGCCGGCGGCCCGCGCGACGCGTGGCTGCTTCCTTTCTCCCTCTCCGGCGCGAAGAACGCCACAACTCCCTTCGTCGACGTCAGCCTCTGCGCGGCGAGCGCCGCGCTGCTCCGGCGAACACCCTCCGTCGCATACGACTTGCTGACGGATGAAGCGTGCAATGTGTTTGTTTGTTTTGTCTCTTCCTAGTGCTTGTAAAATTATCAAGCCTCCTAGATCCAGCGAATCGACTAGATCGCAGGGTCTAGGAACTCGCGGAACTGGAGAAATTCGGTCGTTGGATACACGGAACACTCCTTCAAAACCCTCAACCACGAATACTAAAATATAGCACAGGGAAGCAGAGATCGATCCCACAGATATGGATGCGTAATGATTATGTATAGAGATCTGGAAACTATTTTTTTGGTTTGGCTGCTGCCACGCATTTTTTTGGGTTGAGGAAATTAAACTAGGTTTGGAAATGAACTCTGCTATGCTAACAGCTAGATCTAGGCAGAAATGAATATTGCATGAAAACTACGACTAGACAATCACTAGATCTAAAGACTCGTAACTAATTTACCTAGACCAGGGAATTTAAAATGCAAGTGGGACCCAAAGCTGAAAAAGTAAATACGGACGAAAAGAAAAGCTGCAGAATAACTAACTAAAGCATCAACTGAAAAATGACTTCATCTTCTCCGATGGACTCGCAAGAACACTCGGTAAATTTAATTTGACGCGATTCGGAAACAAACAATCAGATTCAAAACAGGCAGGTGACATACGAAAAGATAACAGAAAAATCTACGCCACTAGACGAAGCCAAACAGAAACAGAACATAACTCTTGAAATTCATGCACAAATCTATCTCCCCTGCTCAGATCCAAAACTCGGATGCTAAATCCACTCCGGATCCAAGCATCCGACACAAAACTCCAACCAAAAACAGCTCCATAACAACAGATTTGGATTCTCCACAGATCAACAACAACAAATACAGATCAACCATCAAACTCCCAGATCAAACACTATGTCGACAGAGAAAATAGCTCAACATAAATCAACTCCAAAACAGAGGAAATGAAACCAACAGAAATGCATAGGAAATTAAGCAACATCAACAGCAGATTCGACTCCCGAAAGTGAAGTTCGAAACAAGAAACAACAAACTGAAATTAAAATGATTGTATCTTCGCCCTCACGCGGACGGTGTTACGTCGGAACTACTGAACTCAAAAACGACCCCCTTAACTACCCCGAATTCCCATTTCCAAGTGTGTGTGTGAGTGCTAAGAGTGAGCAAAAAAACAAAAAAACGTCCTTTTTATTTTCGTGCTGCATACTCCTCCATTTATAGGCGTTGAGGTGGGGCCCAGCGAGGTATAGATAGACCTTGTTGCCCTCAGCTATTAACTCCCTTCCTCTAGCCTTCTTTTCCTTCAGTTTTGATCAATTTCTGCTCTGTTCCTCGCTAGACTGTTTCCTCCAGTATCTCCTGGATCTAGCGCTTTATCACACACCTGGCTTAATCAAACATGTTAGACCCAGCAGAAATGTGATGCTTTTCACTATATAACCAATGCATGAAATTAGCCTTATCAAACTGCTCACACTTAAACCATACTTGTCCTCAAGTATAAAGACAAGAGAAAAGAATAAGGCGAATTTCAAAGCATGGTTATCCCTTGACCGACTCTACAGACTCTAAACAGACTCCTAGACCTAGACACAACTGGCACAATTTTTAGACACTAAAATGAAAACACATAAACACATATGCATGAACTGGCTTCAACTTTTAGGCAACCGTTGAGCCGGGATTGGAAAAGGAGCACCTTCTGTCCAACATGGAGTTCCTTGACCCGGAGATTCCTATCATGCCATAGCTTCGTCCTTTCTTTGTACCACATGGCAGACTCATACGACTCCAGCCTCATTTCCTCCAGTTCTTGTAACTGTAATTTCCTTTCTTCTTCGCAAGCCATAGGCTTCATGTTCAACTCTTTTACTGCCCAGTACGCCTTGTGCTCAATACCCACGGGCAAGTGGCACATCTTGCCAAACACAAGCCTATAAGGCGACATTCCAATAGGTGTCTTAAAGGCAGTCCTGTAAGCCCATAGTGCGTCACCGAGCCTCTTACTCCAGTCCTTCCTTGACGGGTTGACCGTTTTCTCCAATATCGCCTTGATCTCGCGATTAGATATCTCCACTTGACCGTTAGACTGAGGGTGGTACGGGGTGGATATTCTATGGTGAACACCGTATTTCTTCATCAGAGCCTCGATGGTGCGATTACAGAAATGCGTCCCTTGATCCGAAACGATTGCTCTAGGAACTCCATATCTGTTGAAAATATTGGTCTGCAGAAATTTTGCCACTTCTTTTGATTCACATGTCGTTGTGGCCTTGGCTTCTATCCACTTAGACACATAATCTACTGCAACCAATATGTAAGTATTCCCACAAGATGACGGAAATGGTCCCATGAAGTCCATTCCCCATACATCAAAAACTTCACAAACAACCACCGGGACCTGAGGCATCTCATCCCTCCTAGAAATTCCCCCCGTCTGTTGGCATCTCTCGCAGCACTGGCAAAATTCAAAAGCATCTTTATTCAATGTTGGCCAGTAAAAACCACTATCCAGGACCTTCCTTGATGTCTTCCTTGGTCCGAAATGACCTCCACATGCCAAAGTATGGCAATGAATTAGCACGTCCTTTTGTTCCCATTCGGGAATGCAGCGCCTAATCACTTGGTCTGAACACATTTTCCACAGGTACGGATCATCCCAAAAATAGTATTTGGCTTCGCTTTTAAGCTTCATCCTCTGGGCTCGGGAAGCTTCTTCTGAGCTTGGCATTTCTCCCGTGACCAAATAATTTGCTAGATCGGCGAACCATGGTTCTGCGTTAAGTGTGCGCTTTCCTTTATCAGATTCTCCAAGACCGGTTAATGCCAACACAGCTTCCCAGCTTATCGGTCTAGGGAGTTCATCCAGACAGTTCAAATGCTCTTCGGGGAAAGCATCAGGGATGGCCTCTTCTGTTTCCCCTTGATGAATTCTACTCAAGTGATCGGCCACTTTGTTCTCCGTTCCTCTTTTGTCCCTTACTTCCCAATCAAACTCCTGCAGAAGCAATACCCATCGGATCAACCTTGGTTTCGACTCCTTCTTAGCCAGTAAGTACTTTATTGCTGCATGATCCGTGAAAACAATAACCCTTGACCCAAGTAGATAGGGTCGGAATTTTTCAAATGAGTACACGACAGCCAACATTTCCTTCTCCGTGGTATCGTAATTTTTTTGAGCTTGATTCAGCGTTTTGGACGCGTAGAAGATCACATAACTTTTCCCGTCTATCTTCTGCGCCTAACCTCTCTAGCATCTCGTCAATAAATGGTAAAGGAAAATGATCCTTTTGGTGGCCTCATTCAACTTCTCGTAGTCAATGCACATCCTCCATCTAGTCACCGAGTAGCACCAACCTGTTTTTGTCATTTTCTACCACTCGTATTCCCGATTTCCCAGTACCATGGTATCTGATCGACCCACTCGCCATCGTGGACGGAGTATATGATTCCCTGTGGACAATAGTTTCAAAACTTCCTTGAGTACCTCCTCATATTCGGATTCAGCCTTCCTTTCTGGTGGATCACGTCGAGCCTTCGTCCCTTCCTCTAATCCGATGTGGTGCATGCAAAGATCGGCCGATGCCAACTAGGTCCGAAAGTGTCCATCCCTATGGCCTTCTTGTTCCTCCCACTACGTCCAAAGAACGTACTCTCTTGTTCCCGCTCAAGTGGTCAAAGTGATTACTCACCGGACAATTTTCCCTTCCACTAAAGTACGCATACTTGCATTCTCGTAAGGTTTTCAACTTCTTCGTGTGACGGCTTCCCGAGGCAAGGGGTTTTTCTCCATACTTCTTGTCGCCATTCCCTCGACTTGTTCCTTCGCCTGGCTCTTCCCTTGAACTGACCCTCGCCGGGATTGGAATGACAAAGGGTTGCTGCGTAATGCCATGATCGTGCTTTCCATTGATTTGGTCGTCCATGTTCCGAGTAAAAAAGTTTCACACCATCCCGTCACCCTTCCACAACTGCTTAGCCTTCGGGACTGTTAACTGCCTCCGCATTAACTCGGCCTCAAGATATTCCCCGGACCAGGGGGTTAATCACATCCACAGCATGCAAATTCTCAACATCGAGTGGTTTTTTCATCGCTTCATCAATGCTGAAGGTGTACTTCTCCCCATGATAGTCTAGGCATATTGTTCCATCAAACACATCAATAATAGTCTTTGCGGTGCGAAGGAAAGGTCTTCCCAACAGCACCCCGCTAGACTCAGCAGATTCATTATTACTCATTTTTATCACATGAAAATCAGCCGGGTACAGGAAATCATGCACTCTAACTATGACATTTTCCAACACTCCCTCAGGAGAGATGCATGTTCTATCGGCTAACTGAATCACCACCTTCGTGTTTACCATGCTCACTCCCACCAATTTTTTATATATTGAAAGAGGTAAAACATTTATCGATGCACCTAGATCACACATGGCATGCTCAATTTTAATATCACCTAGAGAAATAGGGAGAGTGAACATACCTGGGTCCGTGCATTTTGATGGCATCCTTCTTTCTCGTATCACCGCGCACACACTTTCTCCTACGACAATCTTCCCATCAGTTCGGGTTTTCCTGCCGAACTCTTTGATGAACTTGCCGAAAGTGGGTATCTTCGTAGCTTGTAAAAAGGGCAGGTTAATCTCCAGCTTGCTAAATATTTCCACAAAATCCTCTGAATCATCCTTCCTTTTCTTGGCTTCCCCTCAGTATGGAAATGGCTTTGGTCGCTTCACTGCATTTGTGGAACTCCCTGCGGGGGTCTCACTAACCTCCCCGCTGCCTTCTTTACTCTTTAATTCAGGTTCTGGATCAAGGAAAAATGGGTCACTTGGTCGAGGTAGAGATCCCCCTAAATCTCCCTCCTGGAGATCATCCTGAACAAGGACTTCTCTGGGTCTAGGGTTATCCCCTTGAGACTCTCGGCTTTCTTTTCCTTTGATCACCTGTGAAGGTATCTTTTCATCACTCTCCAGCGTCGGTCCTTCATAGCCTCGTCCGGATCTCAAAGTGATTTGGGATCTAATGTTT
Source organism: Salvia hispanica (assembly GCF_023119035.1). Taxonomy (NCBI): domain Eukaryota; kingdom Viridiplantae; phylum Streptophyta; class Magnoliopsida; order Lamiales; family Lamiaceae; genus Salvia; species Salvia hispanica. The sequence goes on along the minus strand of NW_025952307.1, from coordinate 11,201 downwards.
GCTCGGTCCGGTGGCTTGACCGTGGCAGGCGCCTTCCTTCATTTCCCGCATTTCATTCAACGATGTGGCTAATCGTGACATCCGCTTTGCCAAAGATGTCCACTAGGGGCAGACTTCCCCGCTCCTTTTTGAGCATCCCTTCGAATTTTGTGCACCACGTCATTGTTATTCCGCATATTATTCTCGCATGTGTTGCCGAGGAGCTGACCAGGTCATGCACCATGTCATCTAGATTCCCTTCCCGAGGCTTCCAGAATTTGTTTGATTCAATCCTGAACCGTGATTCCCGACTTGTTCCATCAACTGCTCCGGCGATAGTTTCCGACTTCGATTGTTGTTGAACCGATTTGCTGGACCTTGGGTGATTTTGTTGGAAATTTTGATTGTTCCCCGAAGTATTCCTTTGATGTGGTGGCACATAGGAATTCCTTGGTTATTCGTTCCGCCCAGCTTATGCCGTATCCTTGATTACTGGGTGAAGCTCCGCTATTCACCCTCTTGATTCTTCCCCAATCTGCTAGAATTCATGCCGCTGTCCTTCCCCGATTCCGTCGGGGCCACCCCGTCGGTTCTCCGTCGGACTCCGGGTATTGCAATTGCAGCTTGTTGGTTTCCTTCAGCCCACCTAAAACAAGGGTTATCCCTCCATGGTGCATCCTTAATCTTCCACCGGTTCCAAACTCTTGTATTTTGATTGTTTTGGTTCCAATTCCCCATCGCATTTGCTTCGAGCTTCAAACTCTCCGTCGGGTGATGGGCCGTTTATAGCATCGGATTTGATGTTCCTCCCGACTCAGGGGTATTCTTCCTTTCAATGGCATTTAGCAAAGCTTGCCTTCTCCAATCGATCAATCCTATCTCTAACCCCTTCTCCTTGTTCCTTAACCGCATTCCGCCGAACTTCTCCTCTACGATGGCACGCGGATTTGCCATACGCTTTCTTCGCGTCAATTAATCTTCCTGCACTCTCGCTTCACTTGCCCCCGTTTCTGGTAAAATTCCCCGCTCGAGGAATTCATTAAGTCCTTGATTCATGGATTTGCTCCTTCATAGAACAAATAAAATGTTTCAAACCTCTCCATCATTCTATGATTAGGAGCAAGATCAAGCAATCCCTTAAACCGAGACCAATATTGGCTTAAAGACTCATCGTAGTCCCGCTTTGCATTCTTGAATCTCCTTTTTGAGAGCATTTGTTTTGTTGGACGGAAAAAATAGTCCTCGAATTCCAGCTTTGAAATCCCTCTCCACGTGGTGATCGAGTCGCGGCCTCAAGAACTACGTGGTCGTCTCTCCCTTGGGGCGCAAATGGAATCGCACGCAAGCGGTAGTCCTCCTCGCAGCTCTGCTGGGCCTCTTTCCGGATGCTGCATAGCCGTGGCCGAACTCCGTCTCAAAAAATTCGTAAGGACACTCGTTTCTCCGCCCGAGAATGTAGGTAAAACGGCAAGCACATCTTTGCTTTAATTCAATAGACCGCCGGCGCCGATTCGACACTACTTAAGATGGGCCGGCGTCCATCCGCATGTGCGTGAGGTGAACCAATTTCGGGTTTGTGTCCACTACGTTTGCCATTACATTCCTTCCGAATGTCTGGGCCGAGACGATCATGATCCTCCTTCCCCGATGAATTCCACTCTTCTTCGTCCTCGATTCAAACGGAAACGGATTCATCGTTGACAACCCCGATCTGGTAGTAACGGTTGATGCTGATTCCCTTGACTTGCCACATCAATTGGACGTTCCTTGACCAAGACGGGTTGCTCCGCATTCGACCGTGAGCTTTTGCTCATAAACCGTCAACAAAAAGTTAAACACAAAAATTAAAACTATATACACCAAATCTCTAAACATAAAAAAAAAAAACTACGCCATCCATCCTAACGGCGCCCATTTGGAAGCGTGCAATGTGTTTGTTTGCTTTGTCTCTTCCTAGTGCTTGTAAATTATCAAGCTCTCCTAGATCCGAATCGACTAGATCGCAGGTCTGAACTCGTTAACCGGAGAAATTCACGTTGACGCTACGTAACACTCCTTCAAAACCCTCAACCAACGAACATACTTCAAAATTTAGCACAAGGAAGCTAGGATCGATCCCCATGTAGATGGATATGAATAGATTATGTATAGAGATCCGAAACTATTTTGGCCTGGCCGCCGCCACGTATTTTTTTGGGTCGAGGAAATTAAACTAGGTTTGGAAATGAACTCGCTATGCTAATGCCTAGATCTGTGCATAAATGAATATTGCATGAAAAACTACGACTAGACAATCACTAGATCTAAAGACTCGTAACTAATTTACCTAGACCAGGAATTTAAAATGCAAGTGGGACCCAAAGCCGAAAAAGCAAATACGACGAAAAGAAAAGCCGCACAACTAACTAAAGCATCAACTGAAAAAAATGACTTCATCTTCTCCAATGGACTCGCAAGAACACTCGGTAAATTTAATTTGACGCGATTCGGAAACAAACAATCGCATTCAAAATGTGCGGTGTGACATACTTAAAAAGATAACAGAAAAATCTAACTTTCACTAGACGGCTTCAATAAACAGAGCATAACACTTGAAATTCATGCACAAATCTATCTCCCCGAAGCCGTATATCCAAAACTCGGATGCTAAATCCACTCCGGATCCAAGCATCCGACACAAAACTCCAACCAAAAAAACAAACTCTCCATAACAACGCATTCGACTTGCCAAATCAACAACAACAAATACATCAACCATCAAACTCCCGCATCAAACACTATGTCGACAGAGAAAATAGCTCAACATAAATCAACTCCAAAACAGCGGAAATGAAACCAATTTAAATGCATAGGAAATTGGCAACATCAACAAGCAGATTCGACTCCCGAAAGTGAAGTTCGAAACAAGAAACAACAAACCGAAATTAAAATGATTGTATCTTCGCTTCCCTCACGCGATCTGGGCAGGTTACGCCGGAACCATCGAACTCAAAAACGACCCCCTTAACTACCCCGAATTCTCATTTCCAAGTGTGTGTGTGAGTACAAGAGTGAGCAAAAAACAAAAAACGTCCTTTTATTTTCGCTGCATACTCCTCCATTTATAGGCGTTGAGGTGGGGCCCAACAGGTATAGATAGACCTTGCTGCCCTCGCCATTAACTCCCTTCCTCTAGCCTTCTTTTCCTTCGCTTTGATCAATTTCCCGCTTCCGTTCCTCGCGACCGTTTCCTCCGCATTCCCGATCTAGCGCTTTATCACACACTCCGGGCTTAATCAAACATGTTAGACCTGAATAGGAAATGTGATGCTTTTCACTATATAACCAATGCATGAAATTAGCCTTATCAACGGACTCCAAGAATTCATCGACAAGGCAACGCCGCTCCGACCGGGGCGTCGCGTGACTCCGGGTCGACTAGGGTTAGGGTTAGGGCTTAGGACACAACCGCCGTCGTTTCCTGGACGAGCAACGGCTTCCATCAACGACCACCATCGTAGATCGCCGCGTCGCTGAGGAGAATCGGCGTTGCGTTCACATGGCGTGGACGAGCCCTTTTTTGCTCGCTTTCACGTCACCGCTGTGATCGCTCCAAAGCTCCCTCTCGCACGGTGCGATTTTCGAAGCTCTCCGGGACCGGCGGTGTGGCATCCCTAACCCAAAACATGTATCAATTTGCATATTGATATGCATTCATTTATCATTGCATATATATAATGTTATTTACATAATTATATGTTATACGTGAATAAGCGTGTATGTGTACGTGACCTTAAATAGCTAATTTAACTGTGTGCATACATGTAAAAATGCGTGTGTGCGCATGGAGTGTTTTAGTGCTTGGAAATATATAGTATCACGTGGGAAATGATAGTTACCTAAATCAATATAATATAATATAAATAATAGTAGTAACATGTGTACATTCTCATGGGATAAAATAGTAATAGTATTCATGTACGTATTTATATATATAAATTTGGATATGTGCATGTTTTTTGGATAAACTAAGATTGGTATACATTAAATAAATAAATAACATCCTTTGATGGAGTAGATAAATGCAAAATATGTAAACTACATTAATGTTATATAGTAATACAATTAAAGTGATAAAATATATGTATGAATGTAATTAGAAAATGCATTAATATTTTAATATTCAACCGTTAGTTTCCATCACATTAACTTTATCTAATTAGTTATAGAATTAAATAGAAAGTTTCCAAAGTGATAAACGTACAACCTGCTTCTCCGAATAAATTACACGTATATCCACGTGTGATCATAAAATTTTGCATGTTCTGATATTATTTTAATAAAGCAAAATTGTATAATAGGAGTATTTAGTTTAGCCGACTTTGACCTCTATAAATATGTAGTGTATGATTAAAAAAGGAAGGAAGGAGGAGAAAGAGATATCATTTTTCTCACTGTTGCTTTAGCAAATTTATGTACAGAGGGAGTTAGTGCAAAGAGAGGGTTTTGGCATTCGAGAAAAAAAAAAGGATATGGTTTATCTTATAGTTGATCAGAGTTAGAAGAAGAGAATGAAAAATTTTGGCTTGAAAGATTCGAGAGCTTAAATGGATTTGGGAATCGATGGCTCAGTTAGATTGTTTATCAGATATGTATAAATCATAATTTTAATTTTATATATATTATGTGATGGATTGCTATGTGTTAAATTGAAGTGAATATTTGAATTATATGATGTGAGTCGGTCAAACAAAAAGGGGGCCCGTAGAAATCAAAAAAAAAAGGGCCTTGGAAAGGCAAATAATGTGGGGCCTTGGCGTATAAAAATCCCCGGGGAAAACCTTTTGTCCCGAAAAATAAAAAAAATTGAGAGGCATATATATGAATATTAAATTGTTTATGATATTTATTACTTCCGGGGTATATGTTGGTGAATGAATGATTTTTAAAATGTTGTAAAAAAGGTGGTTTTTAGCCCGAAATGTAATTTTAAACCACTAATATTTTTTTAAATAAAATATCAATGAGCTGGGTTGATGGAGTTACGATTTTAAGGGGCCGAAAATTTTAGCAACCTTCTCCCCTTTTTTATTTTTGCATCTAGATAAATGTTGGGAATAAAGTGGGGGAGGGTCCATACGGTTTTAAAAGATTTGAAATAGATTGATATAATATGTGGATTTTATATAGTTGACACGGGGGTTTTTTATTTTAAAAATTTCGATTTTATTTACGTAAAGTAGTTACGCCATAAAGGTCGAGCGGACGCGGTCTCGCCGGCGGCGTGTACGAGTCCACCTCTCTCGCTGCCGGTTTATCACCTCGAAGCCCCCACTCGCCGACAATCCTAATTGGACGCATGTCGCGTGATCGTCTCGGCGCGCCGACGAATATCACGTCTCGTGTGTTCCAAATTTTTGAAGTTCTTTGTTTCAATTGTTCTTGAGTTCATCATGCATAAAAAATAACAACTAAAAACAAGAACATGCTTCGAAACAAAAACGCATGCATACATGAATTTGAAATTTAAATCCAATAATCGAGCCAAGACGGATCCGATCCAATGAAGAAATGGCTGACCGACATAAATCAATTACATAAAAATTTTCGATCTATTTAGCAAATTATTTAGACAAATTCTATTCGTGTAATTATCACATATATCATGCTCATAACTTAAATAAAATATGCTTTAAATTAATTGAAACCTAAAACATGCTTTTCTACGGTTTAGCCATTATACCTTGATGATTCTCCAAAGAATCGAAGAGAATAGCGCTTTCTCCACGTGAAGATCTTTAGTACAAAACCTGGATCTTCGCGGTTCCCCGAGTAACCCATATTGGGTGGGTTGATCTAACCAGGTACTAGGACTTAAATAAAGAAGACGGAAATCCTTTCCCTGGAGGGAGAAAATGCCGCTAAGGAAGGGGGGAATTTTAAGAAAAATAATTGTATTTTCGTTCCTTTATTCTCCTATTTATAATAAGCCCCATATTGCCAAATGAGGATCTATGGAAGGCTTTGGATATGGGCTCCTCCAAATTTGCTTTTTTCTAATTAAATTAAACCCAATTTAATATAAGCTTATTATTGGAATATTACGAGCACCAATACGAAATAATATTGCACTCCCCATCCCAAAACCGAAATTATAAATTTGGGTTTCCATTATTTGATATTTATTTTCCGCTTAAGATAGAAACATCCATTAATTAATTATTGTCCTAATGGACTTAATTAATTAATATCTTATTTATTCCAAGAGAGGACTCGAAAGAAAAACTTATTTATTATTCATAGAGTAATTAAACTCCAACTAGCTAGGTTCCTAATAATAAAACTTTATTTCAAGCTTCTCTTGAGGGCGTTATCAAACGAGACTCACCTGCGTACGATTCACATAATAGCAATCCTAGCACCGCTAGATATTAATCACCACTACCCAATATACCAGGCTTATTGGGTTCAAAAACCGCATCCATTTAGTAAGTCAAAGTAGTGCATAATCAATACCGTATGCTCAATGCTACGTACATTGATTAAGAAATAACAATTTACAAGACCTCGTCTTTCGTAGATAGCATAAAACTGTCTGCCATATTGTAGATCCATTCGATGTTATCCACACTAATGTCATCTTATTTCGGAAGCTGAAATAATCGACGACATTGCAACCTTTCACGATAGGTAGTCTAAGCCTATCTAGGTTGTGGGCATAATATTATATTAAAATAAATTCGGTTTTTCGGTTTTGTCCTCCAGACCGGCGGAACCGAAATTTTTAAATTTTCAAAACCGAAACGAACCAAAAAGCCGAAAAAACCGAACCGAATTTTGAAATTTCGGTTTGGTTTGGTTCGATATTCGATTTTCGGTTTTTTTTCTCACCCATATTGATGCTCTTCTCCAAGAGCCGGTTATGGACTGACCCACTTTTATTCATTTTTAATTCCGCTTTTCCAAGACATACTCTTACACATGTGTCTCACTATTATTATCAATTTAAATACTTCAATTACTAAAACATTTCCATAATATTAAAAAAACATTAATAAACCGAAATACTATTACAAATTTCTAAATTAAAATTACTAGGGGAAAAAATGGATATATTTTATTGGGAAGCGTGGAAATATTTTTTAAAAAAATTATATTACGAGGGTGACGACTCAACGAGAAAGGGTGCCACGTGTCCGTCTGTCGCCAAGGATAGAGCTCTTGGCGAAGACCTCGTCCGTGCAGATGGTACGAGTGCACGTGAGCACGCACGGCTCTGCCGTCCGCTCTAATATTTTGGAAAAGGAAAAAAGAGAGAAAAATAGAAACCGTTTGTAGCGAAAAGTTCCTGAACTAGTCAATTGCATTAGATTTGATTCATACGTCACTCTGTCCGAAAACCCCTTGACAAAATGAGAAGAAGCATCTCCAAAATCCCTTACCGCCCCGCCACCGCTACATCCGCTCTTTCCACCTCCTCGGGCGGCGGAGGTAAGAGGCCGTGGCGCTCCACATTTCCAGTTCACCGTTGATTCCCCACCCGTAGACGAATCCAAAACTTCCAACCACGACGCCGCCTCTCCGCCGCCCCGCCCCATGGTCGAGGCAGAGGCGTTCCGCCTTTGTTCTCTTCCTCCCTCAACAATGGCACAAACTCCAGGGGCCGCGGCATTGGTTTTGTTTCCCCAAATTCTTCTCGCCCCCAGCAGAGCAATCTGAAGCTCAGCCGCCGCAACCTAATCCCCAAATGTCGTTTCTGTCCAAGTACGAAGAGTTACAATCGGATTCCGCCGGATCGGAAGCTCCTCCTGCCCCAGCCAAGTCGATTCCGTCGAGCATCTTCGGTGTTTTATCCGGTGCTGGTCGGGGAAGCCCGGGGGATCCCCTGCGCCACAACCGGAAAAGCAGAAAGCAGAGCCTCAACAACCCCGAGTGCAATTGATGCTGAAGAGAAGTGAGGAAGGCAGTGGGGATATTGTCGAAAGGAGACGCAGGTGGGGGCGGAGCTCGCCCAAAGTGGGGCTGAAAGATGGGAAGGAGGGAGAGGAAGTGGACGGAGGCGGAAGAGGAAGAGGAATGGCGAGAGGAGGAAGAGGAAGAGGCATGGCAAGAGGAAGGGGAAAACCCGGGAAAATGATAGTAGATATGAGGAAGAGGGAGATGGAGCTGCTGAGTTTTTGGGGGATCCTGCTGCTGAGGGGGAAGGTGGCTAAGAGACTGGGGCCGGAGGTTATGGAGCAAACTGACAGAAGGGTTTGAGGATTTGTCAAACAGGGTGTTGCCCTCCTATGGATGAGGCTCTTTTGGATGCATATGAGACTAACTTAATGGTAATCGGTTTGTTTGTTTTTAGTTAGATTGGATGCTTGATACGAGTACATTGGTTGTTGATTTTGGAGTTGCTTGTGCAGATTGAATGTGAGCCGGAGTACTTCATGGAAGAGTTTGGCACAAAGCCTGATATTGATGAGAAACCTCCTATTCTCTTCGTGATGCACTCGAGAAGATGAAGCCATTCCTTATGGCATATGAAGGGATTAAGAATCAAGAAGAGTGGGAGGTAAATTTTGAACCACTTATGCTTCGTGTAAATAAAAGTCTGTAATTGGTTCCTTTAAGCTTTTATTGTTTGGCTGCAATTACGTGGGGCACCTGATGGATTTTTTATTTGAAATATGAACGACTCATTTTGTATACTCGGCATTATTTTGAAAGGTTCTGAAGTTGGGTGGTGTGTGTTATATTGGTTGTATGATTTTTACTACTTTCTTTCTTAACAGTGTACACATCACACAATTTGATTTTTCTAGTAAAAGTTTCTTCGTGTCATTATTTCCATTCAATATTTCTGGTATTCTATAGAAGAATGAGCACTGAGATATTGCAACTACACTGAAACATGTGTTCTATCAAAAAGAAACTACAGAGTGAAAGCGATTACAAGTTGTCATGCCTATTGGTGTCTTTCGCCTTGCATCTTTGTTGTGAGTCCTCATTAAAGGGTGGTGGTCTGGTCTGGTCATCTACTAAAAGAAAACATGCTGAATGAGCAAACACTGGTTTCATATAAATGAAATAAAAGAATGAATATTATAATCAAACTCAGGACATTGATTAATTTGCTGTTGAAGTTTTTTTCTATAATTACTATTATTATTTTTTATCATTAGTATTATAATCTTACTGCTGGAGAAGTATGCATGTGAAGAAGGCATGTAAGTTATTGACATTTTGCCTTGTTTTGCATCAAATTTCATTCTTGAGAAATGAACAAAAGATGAGATGGCGTGGTTTGTTATTCCCTTGGTGGTCATAATGTTTTGTGAAGTATTCCATATTTTCTAATTTGTTACTCATGTATTCTCTTCTTCCATGAGATTAGGATGCTCATACTGAATCCTTTATACTATTAATAACTTTACTGGTTTGATTTATGATCTGTCCAGGAAATTATGGAAGAAACAATGAATAGAGTTCCTCTTATCAAATCGATTGTAGACTATTATGCTGGTCCAGATAGAGTTACTGCGAAGCAACAACTAGGAGAGCTAGATCGAGTGGCTGAAACTCTCCCAGCTAGTGCACCTGCTTCTGTGAAACGTTTCACTGACCGTGCTGTTCTCTCGTTGCAGGTAAAAACTTTGACATCCTAAACATAGGGCTTGTTTGTTTGTTGGGAATAATTTTGGATAAATTATTGCAAGTATCAAGGAAAACTACGAGCTTAAATCAATTAGTTAAATTCAATTAACCAATAGATGTAATAATTAAAGTAAAATTCTTATTTAAATTATTAAGTTAGATGATAATGATAATGATAATGATAATGATAATAATAATAATAATAATATAAATAAATAAATAAAGTGAGAGTAAAGGGTAGCTGGATTATTATTTGAATGTTTTTAAGGGGCGACCCTGTTTTGTGTGTATGATAGTAAGTCACACATCTCATTGTTATCTTGTTCGGATTTGACAAGAAATTTCAATTGTTTTTATTTATGCAGAGTAATCCGGGTTGGGGATTTGACAAGAAATTTCAATTCATGGATAAGCTGATAATGGAAGCTTCTCAGCAGTACAAGTGAGCTTTGGATGATTTGCCTGGTATATATTCTGCTTAATAAGAACCTTTATACTTACAATGGTGGAAGACTAAGAAGGGCTGTCTCTCTCACTTGGTTATGGCCTTTCGAAATTGATTGCCAATACGTAGGAGATTTTGTCCTCAGCACTTTTGCATTAGATGTTATGTCTCATTTCATAGACATATGCCAAATTAGTCAAACAAAGGGTTTATATCTGATATGATAAGGACCTCAAGTCCATGCTTAGCCAATTATATTTTGAGTTTTGGCATTGGGTTTCTGATCTAACGAACGTCTCTGTTATGTTTTTATTTGTTTGTGTTTTTTCCTGTGTGGTTTTTGTTCATAGCCTGCAAATCAGCCCATAACTTAGCCCTATTTTATCACTACATTTGGCCTGAAAAATAATCAATGAATGACATGAATTTAAATACAAAAATTGGTAAAGTATGATGGTTAGAGAGAAAAAGGGGAGTAAAGTATTATTGGTGGAAACTAATTTTGATGGGTGGACCAAAATGAAAACAAAACTACTCTATTTTTCAAGAAGAAAATAGTAAAGAATTATTAATTAGTTATATACGATGTTATTTCCTTTATCAATATTTCATTCTATCCCCGAACAATTGTCCACTTTTGTTATTTTGGTTTGTATCCTAAAATTAGTCTACTTTAATTTCAATTTTATATTAAAATTAGTGTCATTTTTAAATTCTCTATTTTTATAGGATTAAAGTGAGTATCATTCAATATTATTATATTCCGTTCATAATAATATTGCATCACAATAATCTATAACTTCCATTACATATAAGTAATAAGCTCGTGTATTATAGTGAGGGGTTGAGGGACATTATAGGTAGACCATAACAATGACCAAAACACTCTATTCATTCCAATACAAGCGGTAGTACATTATTTTCTTCTTTTTATGTCTCACTGTGATTGACATATTAAAAAAAGTGGAAATATAACTATATTTTATTCTCTGTATCAACAAGATAAGTGGGTATTGAGTGTTTTTAGGACTGGGTAGTAGGTCGAATTGGGCCACACATAATATTACAATGAGTCTGGCTATATATTACTCCATCCCACAAAAGAGTCAACTTAAGGGATAATACGAGATTTTAAGAGATTTTATTTTGTGTGTTA
>NW_025952306.1:0-19000 GCF_023119035.1 Salvia hispanica | reverse complement strand
ATCACTAAATTTTTAGTATTTTGTGTTAATCGTTGTTCAAAAGCTCCTATTATAATAAAACATAGAATAATTATTTTTTCAAATTTTAAAATTGAATTTTACAACATAAATTTATACGTCCGCCCCGTGATGGAGGGTAATTTCTTTTACATATGAAGTCTCATTTCTTACCATTCTCTTGGTTCTTCTAGATGGGGCCAACCTGAAAAGTGTGAACCATTGAGAAATGAATTTGATTACCCCAAGGTCAAAGCTGATCTCGAATCATCCACAGCCAGCCAAGAAAAGTAAAAACACTACATACAGGGTAGCCAGGAAATCATAATGGGTAGGGCAAAATTTTACATAAGAGTGATTTTGAGAGGGAGGCAGATTTAGAGGGTGAAAGAAGAGCTCTCTGTAGCGATTTTGAGAAGAAGAAATATGGAGGCATGTTCATGTTTTGTTTAGGGTGAGAAAAATTGATGGGTAAAAATGTGTTTAGCTAAAATTAACTAGATATACCAAATACTCCCTCCGTCCGCCATTAGGAGTCCCGGTCACTTTTGGGCACTCGTTTTATAAAAATGATAATAAATAGTTAAAGTGGAGAAATGGTAGAGTAAGAGAGAGAATAATGTTAAAAAGACTCTTCACAACATTATTCTCTATCTTACTTTATCATTTCTCCACTTTAACTACTCTCTCTGTCCCATTAGAAATGAAACGTTTTCCTTTTTGGCCTGTCCATTAAAAATGAAACGTTTCTAAAAATGGAAACAATACTCTCTCTACTTTTTCTTCTCTCTTACTTTACTCTCTCTTCATTTACTCACGAAACAACACTACATAAAATCCTATGCCGTAAATCAAATGTTGCATATCTAATGGGACGAATGGAGTATTTATTATCATTTTTATAAAACGAGTGAGCATAATTGACCGGGACTCCTAACGGCAGACGGAGGGAGTATGTAACATGGACAATGGATAGTTACAAATATGATTGAAACATAAGCTTTTCAGTAGACTTTGTGCAGGCCAGATACTAAACACGGGCTACGCCGATTGGTAAGATAGCTACCAAACATACAAACAAACCCAAATTACTCCCTTTATCTAGCTGTAACATAGCTACCAAACGGTCCCTTAATGTACATTGTTATATATACACCCTCTATCCCACTGAAGATGATTCACTAATCTTTTCAGTTTGTCTCACCCATGATGATCCATTACTAAAAGTAGACACTCTCTTATCTCTACTTTATTATTTCCACCTATCACACAAAATTAAACTACACAAAATCTCACAACCCATTGAAGTGGTCATCTTCCTCGGGACAGAGGAAGTATTTGAAAATATCTATATAAATATATGAGGGTGAGAAGAGGTGAGAAGGATGTTCGGGTTTGCACTTGATTTGGCATACACATTCACAAGAAAAGCAGTAAACAAAAATGGAAAGAACATATGATACTCATAGCCAATGACGAATTCCGATAGTAGGAAATTAAGTCATAAAGAAAGCAAGCTCCAGGTATACAAGTACGATGACTCGCATCAGAAGAAAATGAGAGCCTATTTTGAGCCTTTTTAAGGGGACAAAGTTTATGTTAGAATCAATACACCTGAAAAAAAAAAGGCCCTCAAATCGATTCGACTGGTACTTTACATGAAACTGGGGCATGGTGGTCCTTTAGACAGACCAAGACGAACTTCCATACCATGATGCATGTCAACTGGACGGAATGATTCAGATTCCCTGGGATCTGAAACGATACATAAAAGTTGAGCAAGGATCCGGAAAGACAATCAGAACCATAACACAAACATTTTTCAGGTAGCATCATGAACAAATCAATTAAACCATGATTATCTCAAGACTCGACTGACAGAGTGACAGTTCAGAAATCTGTTTTGTACTTAAACTGCAAAGTACCAGTAAGTGTATGAATTGAAACACAGAGACAGCAGGAAACATAAAAAATACAGCAGACATAACTTCAGCAATAGGTATTGACTTGCCATTCATGAGAATGAACTTCAAACTCAGAACTTTAACCTTATGGTTAAGGACTACATGTATTGGTTACTATATTCAAACAATTATATGGTTCACTATAGTGCTTTTCATTGCTAGTTGCCAACTGAAATAATCCCAGCAGCAAGTTTTTATAGTTTTTAAGATTTTCAAATAATGCTATAAGATCAAAGGTATTACCTTTGTTTATTTATAGTCCTTGGGACCCAATGTCAAATTGATGAAAAGTTAAATGGGAAACGTTCAGTAATTTGAATAGAAAATTCTCTCAGCACTTCCTTACCATTAAGATAATCTTCAAAACCAAACTCTTCCATCGTTCCAGTGAAGGCCTCTAGACCTACAAACGATGAAGGTACTGCACCAGGAGGCCTTTGAAATCTGTGCAGAAAAAATTGATTGCATTAGTAATAAATTGCGGAGAATTCGTGCAAGGCTAAATTGTAACAATAACATCCCGAGAGATCTTTATCTCATCATATGAGGGATATTAAACATTTATGAATTTCAAACTATCTTCTTCCAAGATTCAGCACATGGAACGGATTTCAACAACACTATTAGTAAAAGGAAACAAACATACACAAAATTTCACATAAAGGAAAAGAAAACGAAATTGTACATGAACAAACAGAAGAATCTTTATGTAGGAGTATATTATTTGAGGACCCAGGATATCATAAGTCATGGCAAGAAACAATATCACTCCCTAAAACAAAATGCACCATTGAGTACTATTTCTTCTAACTTTCAACCTAATGTTACAACCCGCATATGGTATTGGTAGCAATATCACCAGCGTCATTATAGGTTATTATCATAGCTTGTCAATCAGCTCCAGGACACATTACCACATTCCATGAATCTATATACGTATATGAAAGAAGATATACTCAGCAAATTTTATTTACAAAGGCAGGTGCATAATTGAAGAAATGAAAACTTCAGTAGCACATATAACTAGCTGAAGACCAAAAGTAAATAATCATCAAATCAGTATATGACAGTTATGACTAACTCTTTTAACCAGTCTTCAAACAAATAGTATCAGAATAAGGTCATTCATACAAATATTAGAGAATCTAGTTCTGCATACCATTTATGCAGAATATTGCACTTTCAGACATTTTAGCAATAGAAAAGGACCAGGAACAAATGAACGGAAACATTATAGCAGAATCAAACAAGTTACTATTTGAAAGAAGACATCACTTGAAATTTAGTATGGAAAGAAACTTTGACATTACTAGATTCAAACGTATAAAAAGCTGCGAAATTAAAAACCAATTTTCTGCCAAACTAAAAACCCTAGCCCCTAAAGTTCCTTATACTACAATACAAGCAAAATTAAGAGGGGGAGAGAGAGAACAAGTGTGCAGTGAGAGAAAGAGTAGAGAGCTAGAGAAGCACAAACTTGGAGAGAATCTGACGATCCATCTCCATCTTCATCGGAAATGCTGCTCCGTAAGTATTCGACAGGATTTTCTTCTTCATCTCATCTTGCGTTTGCTTCGCCTGTTCAATACCAAACATAAATTCAACAGCAAAGTCACAAATCAAGAGACAAATAGAGAGAGTGTTTGTAAATTGTTGAAACATTACAGAGCGACGGGCAGACTGAAGAGGATGTGGTTCGATGATATCGCTCTTGACGCCGTGGATCCCAAATCGCAGCAAATCATCGGTGCGGCCTTCCAATGGTATAGTCCTCGCAGGATCCATTATTATTGTTGTAGTTTGTGAATTTTTTCCTTCTGCTATTTTTTTGCACAAGAAAGAGGAAAATGGCAGCGGAGGAGAAAATATGAAATATTAAGAAAAAGAAAAAAAAAAAAAAGAATTTGAGTTATCTTTCAGCGCAAGAAAATATAATATTGACGGTAGGACTGCGGTCACCAAAGGCCCAAAGAGATTCTACAAGAACATAAAAAAATATTGGTGGGCCTTTGTAGCCCGATGGGCTTATTAGGTGGATTTTTAGTGTTGTTTTCGAGTCCAAGTCCTAATTATATTTAAGCTTACTAAAAACAAGATTATTTTCCTAAAATCTGTCGCAAGTATCACTTACATTAGAGAATTCAAACATGGAAATTCCCGTTTTGTCATTTTGGGATGTACATAAAAAATAATCTTGTTTTGCCATTTTGGAATATCCACAAAAAATAATCTCATTTCTATAAATGGAAACTCTCTCTTTCGTACTTTACCAACTTTTTCAACTCTTTCCTATACTTTACCCACTTTTTCTCCTCTTTTTCATACTTTACCTACTTTTTCTCCATACCTTTCTTACTTTACTTACTTTTTCTCCTTCTCTTTTACTTTATAAAATTTCTCATTAAGAGCATTAGCAATGGTTGGCCGATAGAGAGGCCCTCCCTATCGGCCCCATCGGCCAACCATTGCAGGAAGATGGCTGATCAACCGCCCTATCCCAAGGGTCGATACATCGGCCATAGCCGATGAAGTGAGGCGATGATCGGCCATCCATTGTGGAGGATGGGCCGATCATCGGCCTATTCCCTTTTGTTGTACTCCCTTCGTCCCATTCAAAATGGTCACCTTTCCTTTTTTGTTTGTCTCAATCAAGATGACCACTTTCCAGTTTTAGAAATAACCTCCTCTCTCCTCATTAAAATATTCAACTACCTTTTTCCTCTCTACTTTATTCCACCTAACAACACTTCCTAAAATCCCGTGCCACTCAAGAATGTGGCCATCTTGAGTGGGACGAAGGGAATATTTTTTTTGTTTATTACATTTTTTCTAGTATAAATACCATATCATATTCTTTACATTTCCCACACCAACATCTTATCTTCTCTCATTTTACTTCAATATACTTTCTCTCTCTAGTACAATATCAATGTCTTCCGGTAGCGATTCCGGCGACGAAGTCATAAATCGAGTGGTGCAACGCGTGCTTGCAAGGGCGGCACGAAGTCGTGAAGAAGTGAACCAGGAGGCGGTTCCAAGGCCAATCCGGCGCCGTCAATCAGACGACCGTGATCACACTAAGGCTCACAACAGCTTGTACGCGGATTACTTTGTCGAGGACCCAAGATGGGGCCCGACGGTTTTCCGTCGGCGTTTCCAAATGCGAAAAGAGTTATTCTTGCGCATCGTTAACGGGTTGTCAGTGCGTTACCCAGACTTCCAGCAGCGTTGGGACACTACCAACAAACCTGGACTGTCACCACTGCAGAAGTGCACAACTGCAATTAGGCAGTTGGCATACGGAGGAATAGGATGTGTCGACATGTTCGACGAATATCTTCACGTCGCCGGCATTACTGGTCGCGATTGTATGACGAAGTTTTGTAAAGGTGTGATTCAAACTTTCGGTCCCACCTATCTGCGGAAGCCGACTGCACAAGATTGCCAGTTCCTGCTCAATTTGCACGGGAGGGTGAACGGCTTCCCGGATATGCTGGGAAGCGTAGATTGTATGCATTGGCTTGGAAGGACTGTCCGACCGCTTGGAGAGGCCAATTTACGACCGGGTTCAAGGGCACATAGCCAACCATCATTCTGGAAGCTGTTGCCGACCAGCGGCTATGGATTCGCATGCGTACTTGTGGCCGGTCGAATAACGACCTAAATGTCCTACGGCCTCGTCTCTGTTCAATGACCAATGCCAGGGAATAGGCCCTTGGTTGACTTCACCGCCAACGGCACCGATTACATGGGGTATTACTTGGCGGACGGCATATACCCAATTTGGCCCATTTTCGTGAAGACGATCAGTTTTCCAACCTAAGCGAAAAGGACTTAATTTGCCCAACGGCAAGAGGCGGCAGAAAGGATGTGGAGCGGGCATCGCGTTGGGCATTGGTCAAAGGTCCGACGCGGTTTTTCTACGAAGATGATATCACGGTATCATCTACGCTTATCGTATTGCATAGCATGATAATGGAGAATAAAGGTGAAGACGCCATCAACGTCCCCATTGAACACATTGCAGACCAAGCCACGGTGTCGCTAGCGAGTCCCACCGTCGGGGTGTCCCCCACGGATACGCCGGGCTTCTTTTGGCATTTGTTGATATGCGCCAAAGAAGCCCACAATCGTCACAGCGATGTGATTGAAGAAATTTAGGCACAAATGCATAGGCATTAATGATTTATTTTTAATTTTATGTAAAACTGCATGTCATTGTATTCTTTTTTTTCCCAAAGTTGCAATACAAAGAAAATTTGCGTATTAATATTTTTTGCATTTAAATCTATTTAATTTGACAATACACTAAAAATAGAAGTGCTATAAAATTAAAACAAAATAGTGATTGCGTGGAAATGAAATGAAATGAAATGGGAGGGCAATATGGAGGGCCCTTCCATTCCGGGAGATAGACCCTTAAGTCAAATGCGATGTGGAATGAAAGGGCCCTATGGGGGACCCTTCCATTATGAGTGCTCTAAAACCCGTGTCGTCCACGAATGAGACTATATTTTATGAACGATGGATTATTAAATAAAATTTATTTTAGTATTTATACAATTTCTACACCCATGGAAATATACATTAACATGGTTCCCAACAACAAGATCTACCTATAAAATTTTGATGTTTATGCTAAACATGTACTCTCAATATTCCATGTTAATAGATACATTTCTATTCCGCAGAAATACTCCCTCCATCCGCGAATAGAATTCCCATTTTTCCATTTTGGGCCGTCTGCGATAGGAGTCCTGGTCATAACTACTCTTCCGTCCCGGCTAAGATGAAAATTTTTAGCCGGCATGAGGTTTTGGGAGTTATTGGTTAATGTATTTAATTGGAGAGAGAAAATGTGGGTGTAAGCATTAAAATAGAGAAGGAAAGAAAGATGAGTATTTAAATAGGAGTGAGAAAAGGTGGTTGGATGTATTAATTGGGAGAGAAAGTTATCAAAAACGAAATGTGTCATCTTAGTTGGGCAAACTAAAAAGAAAAAGTGTCATCTTAAGTTTGGACAAGATGGAGTACTATAAATGACAAAGAGGCCCACGTTCCACTAACTTAATCCACTCACATTTCATTTAAAACTAATATATTAATGAGACACATATTCCACACACTTTTCGTAACATTTCTTAAAACTAATATCAAAAGAAATGGGACTCCTATTCGCGTACGGAGGGAGTAGATATTAATAAGTGAAGTGGAAGGAATAAAGTAAGATTGAAAATAAAGTAAGAGAGATAAAGAGAGAAAAGAGTAAGAGAAATGAAGAGAGAATGAGAGAGAGTGTAGTGTTTTTTGCCAAATATAGAAATGACTTTGTTATGTTAGAATGTCCCAAAAAACGTATGACTCTATTAACGTGGGAAAGGAGGGCGTAACTATTTTACTAAAGTATGTCGGGATAATAGTAATAGTTTACTTCTCAAACAACTAAAGCAATGATTGATATCCATTGACAAAAGAGAAGAATGCTGATAGAGCAAGGAATAGTCATTGAGCCCGCCAATGGATATCCTTGGTAATTACCAAAAAAAGAGAAGGACATTGACTCAATTTTCATTGTTCACTCTCTCACCAAACCTAAGGGTGTCTCCAGTGGCGCCCCTCCCACTCGCCCTTCCCATGCCACGTCGCACTAGCCCTTCCCATTCCACCGCCACATCACTAGCCCTTCCATTAGCCCTTCCCACAATTAAATTAATTCACAATTAAAATTTTAAATTCACGGAATTAAAATTCGACACGAATACAAACGGGAAATACGAAAATTACATTAAAAAAAATTACATAATTTTAAAAATTACATAATTTAAAAAAAAAACATAGTTTGAAAATAAAATTACATAATACCCTTGGCTTTCACCCTCCTCCTCGTCCTCGTCCCCGTCGCCCGTGCCGCTGCCACCTCCGATGTCCCCGCCCCGATCTCGACGCCGTCATCATCAATGGGTGGCATCCTTAAATCGCGCCGACATCGGTCGATCATCTCCTTGCACAGCCTTCTCAAGACGGATCGTGCGTGTTATACCACTTCAAAGTGATCTCGCATCGAGTCTTATTTTGCTGCGCGCGGGCGAGGGTCGTCGTCCTCTTCTCCTCCCGGGACCCCCGATTCGACCTCGTAGGACCCGCCGCTGCCGCTTCCCTCGCCATCCGCTGCGCAGCTTTGCCCCATCGGGCGACGACGACGGCAAGATCCTGTTCGTGGTAGCGGGCCACTTCCTCGGCTTCGGAGCTCGTGGCGAACCAGATCGGCTGTACTCCCCGGGAAGAGTTGATCTTCGTCCGCTTCACCGATTCGACACCAATCGCAAACTTTTGCGAATCCTTGACCACGAGAAAGGCCTCCCACTCGGTCAAACTCTTTGATCCCCAACTCTTTGCGGGTATGGGAGAAGGTTTGTCTCCGCACATCATCCTCGACATGCCGCTACCATGCGCATGTAGTTTTGGTAGAGGGCAAGAAAACGTCTGAGCTAGGCCTCAACCGGAGCCACTGTTTCCGGCATTGCCGGACGCGAGGCTTCGCCCCAGCGGTTTGATGGCGGAGTAGGCGGCACCGATACGATGCCGCATTCGGTCAACATAGTGGTTCGCTCCGATGTGTGGATCCTCTACAACACCGATCCATGTCTTCGCAAGCGCGGCATTTTCCTACATGGTCCAGACCTCCTCTCCTTCGCCTCATCCTCACCCTCCTCCTCCGCCCCCGTGTGCGAGGAAGAGCTCGAGACTTTCCACTTGCCCTTGCCCCTACCCCGCTCCGCCGTGGCCTCATTTCTTTTTCTCCCGCCCCCTTGCGTGCCCCCGCTGGGAGTCTCTACTGGGTGATCGACGAGCACCCCGTGATCCTCAAAAGAGAGTCTCGATGCCGGGCGCACTCGAGTCTCCGAATCAAGTAGGGGAGTCATCTGGCCAACAAATCTATATATGGCCGAGCAGACAGTATTCCCCAGGCGTCCTCGGGCTCCTGTGCTGCAACGATCCACTCACCGTACATATTTGGCGGCGTACCGCCCATCCCCACTGCCCCGGGCACCATCCCTCCCACCCCCGCTATATTTGGCGGCATACCGCCCATCCCCGCTGCCCCTGGCATAGTCACACCCATCCCCGCCATATTTGGCGGCATACTGCCCATCCTCGCAGTCCCACCCATCCCCGACATATTTGCCGGCATACCCGCTGCCCCCGGCATCATCTAACCCATTTGACTCATCCAAATGTACATATTGTAGAACATTTGGGGAGTCATCGCCGGCATACCGCTCATCCCCGCCATCTGGGGATTCATCCCCGCAAAATTTCCCTCCGATCCGATGGGAATCGAGGGTGTGTTTCCTCCGCTCGTGGTGGGGGAGTTTCTATTGTACTCCATTGTAGTAGAAATGAAATTTGTAGAGAGAGAGAAACTTGTCAACACAAGTGGTGTGAATGAAATGAAGTTGGGGGAGCCCTATATATATAGTTTATTTAAAATAAAAAAATAAAAATAAAAATTAAAATGTCGTAGGTCCGATTGACCGGGACGTCCGTATCATGTCGCCACAGTGGCGGCTAGTTAAAGCCACTATCGCGCCCGATCGGGTAACCCGTCCGCGACGGGCGAGTGGGAAGGGCACCGGTGGAGACACCCTAACAAAAAAGACTCTATTTCATTTCATTTATACTCCCCCAGTCCAATTATAAGTAAACAAATTTCGATTTTGGGTTGTCCCATCATAAATGATTGATTTCTTTTTTTAAGCAAAAAATAACACTTTTATCTTTCTAACTTTATTCTCTCATATTTTATTCTTTTTTTATCTCTCCTATTTTTTCCTCTCTCATGCTGCATTCTCTCCACGTAACTCAATAAGTATCATTTTCTTAAAACCTGTGCCCAATTTTTTTTTTATCATGATAAAATGAAGAGAGTATTTTCGAAAGTGGAGTGGATATTTTAGGAATAAAAAATTTACGTCCGTGTAAGTTGTAATAACAATTGCAAAAATCAATTAATCACATAATTTGAAACTATGTTTTTTTTAGCAAATCCTACTAAATTAGGCATAACTCATGGAATTCATAATTTAAATTTATTTTAGCAAACTCTCCTATAAGTTAGATGCAGTTCAGGTAACTAGCACTCATGATGGTTATAAAAATACAATCAACAATCATAAATACCATGATAAACATGTTCTTCAATGTGTTGTGTTGTGTTTAGGGTTTTTTTTGCATATGTTGTGTTGTGTTGTGTAGGGGTGCAATGTGGTTTTTTTTTGCATATGTGTGTGTATTATGCTCTCTTTGCCGCTGAAGAAATTGAACATATTGAGTTGCGGAGTTATTAAAATTAGAGAAAGAGATAAGTAGATCAAGGTCATGCAAGAGGAGATTAACTCACTATTGAAAAAATAAAACATAATTTTAGTAATGCAAGAGGATTTATGAAAAGAAGGTAGAGGCATCAGAGAATAACAAAATGTCACTCCGTCCCGGACTCAACTTTATTTTACTCAAATAATACCCGCAAGTGTACGGGGTTATCGTAGCAAACAACAAACAAGAGTATATCGTATCCCACAGAGACAATTAAGTGTAAACCTAAGTACCACGAACAAATTTCAATTACTATCCAGACGATCAAGAGTTTTGGGGTTTTTTTCTAACAACTACTAAAAGCATATAAATTCAGAGATTGAAATAAACACTTACACAAGAGAACAAAGAAGCAAGCGTTGTAGAAAATGATAGAGAAATATGCAGAATTCAAGGATCCGATGCACAACTCATAGCCTAAGAGCATCCACAATGGCTTTAGGCCGCAAGGCTAGCCACTCTCTCTCCCGCCACGTCATCGCACTAAAAATCCACCTGTCACATCATCATTTTACTCAAATAGGCTAGCCTAAGGCCAACCATAGGCCAGCTGCAATAAAAATAATTCAAAAACAACTACATTTACGGAATTAAATTTATGATAAATTATGAAATTAAATTTACGAGACATATACGAAAAAATTCATTTATTTCATTAAAAAAAAGGTACATACATAAAAAAAAGTAAATAATAAAGAAAAAAAATATCGCCTGTGCGGTCTTCCGTGCCCACAACTCTTCAATTAAATCCTTTTGGGGTTGAATATGAGCATCAACTTGGACGCATGTCGGCATGTGCCTGGAAACGGTCGGCTTCATCGTGAGGTACCCCTTCGTACGTCTGGGGTGGCCACGTCGTGGCTGGACCGGGCATCGGTATCGTCATTGGCCCAATTAGTCGGTTGTACGCCTTCGTCTTCGACGATCATGTTGTGCATGATAATGCAGCGTACATTATATCGCAATGCATTTGACATCCCACAAACGCGTTGGACCCTTAATTGCCGCCCATCAAGACGGAGCACACCAAATGCGCGCTCCCGTCCTTGCGAGCCGACTCCGCCGTTCCGCAAAGTAGGCCTTCCTGTCATCATTTGCGTGCCTAATCGTCTTCACAAAGACAAAGGCTACCTAGGTATATCCCATCCGCCAAGTAGTAGCCCATATCATGCCGGCTTGCCGTTGGCCACAAATGAGACAGCCGGACCGATGCCCCGACACTTTCGTTGAAGAGGGCGACGAGTTGAGTACGTTGAGGTTGTTGTTCGACCCGGCTACCCCAAAATACGCAGCGGATCCATAGCCGTAATCAGCTACGGCCTCGAGGATCATCGTGGATTCTTTCCCTTGTAGCCCGGCCGTGTAGGCCCCCTTCCGAGCGGTTGACAGTTCTTCCACTCCCAATGCATACAAGCTATGCTGCCTAACATCCCGGGAACCCATGCCTGCTCCTCGTGCATCCGCACGATCCGGCAATCTTGGGAGAGGCTTTGAAGGTACTCGATCACGGAAAATTGTAATCACGCCCGATAGAAAAACTTCGACATTCCAGAAAGCGCGTCTCACCGATGTGGAGGTACTCATCCCACATGTTTGTCGCGCCTCCGTAGGCCAACCGCCTGATTGTTGCCGTGCACTTTTGAATAGGGGGTGGTCGGGTCTCGCGCCGCATCGTGCCTGGCGAAGACTATATCGACGCTCCAAAGCGTCAACAATACGTATAAACAACTCCCGCACATTCTAAAATGCCGCCTGAACATGTTTGCGTTAAACCGCTGGGTCCGGAGCGAAGTAGTCGTCATATAGCCGCTGATGTGCAGCTACGTGATCCCGATCAATCACGCTGTGCCGTGGACAACGGGTCGAGGGCGAGGTACCGCCGCTGTTCGACCCTTTGCATGTAACGCTCTATCTCGCGGTTCATGTAGGCCTCCATAGCCTCGTTCATCCGCCGTTCGTACTCCTCAACATCCCCACCACTACCACCACTCGCTACCACCCAGGTACTCATCGTCGATGTTGCTCTGTACGTAAATTTAGAGAGAGAAAAACTCGTTAAAACAAGTGGTGCAAATGAAAATGAAACTAAAATCGCGATATATAGTGTTTCAAAAAATTTAAAAAAAAAAAAATTACGCGGCCGATCGTCGCCGATCGCCACGCCACAATGGCGGCCGCGACGGAAATCGGCGTGGCTCGCTTGTTTTTTCACCGAAATGCCGCTGGCCGGTTCCAATGGTTCGTTAGCGACGCGAATCGCTAGCCGGTGCGCTAGCCGCCATTGTGGATGCTCTAACCCAATTAAAACCGATTTACCATTTAAAGTCTCTAGAATTGTTGAATCAATACAAATATAGATTAAACCCCCTTCGAGGTGAGAAATGTCACGACCACATTTTGCAAATGATAGCGAAAACGGGTAAACCGCGACTAATAAGAGGGATTAAAGAAGCGGGAAAGAAAAAGGGCTCGAACTTGAGAATTTGCACAAAGGCCAAGTCAATTTATATCAAAGAAGCCAAGTATTTCATTACATGGTCTTGAAAATAGAATAAACATCTCCTCAAATAAATCGAGTTGATGGTGAGGTTCTACAATTCTCACTTCAAAAAACACGGGAATAAGTCCTTACTAAACGACTTCGTGTATGAAGACACGAATCGTTGGGAGATCAACTTGATAACATCGACTCCGATCATCACTCCATCCTCTTGACGTTCAACCGCACATTTATAAATACATGCAGGACGAGTACAAGAGTACTCGGTGGACACGTGCCGAAAACAAAACATACATTATATAGTTGTCAAGCCATCACGTAACACACGTGGGTTTTCTTAAAAGGCCCGAGCTTACTAAGTTCTTTGGGAGCTAAAAGTTCGACTACGAACTAGGTTCTTTCATCATTCATCATTCATTCATAAATCCATTTCCATTATAAATTCATTCCATGATTCATCAATCCATTCCATTCATTCCCAATAAATCCATTCCATTTTTTGAATCCATTCCTCTATAAATCCTTTCCCATTCGTGAATCCATTCCTTTAAATAAATCCATTCCATTCGTGAATCCATTCCATCCAAAAATCCATGACAATCCATGACATTCATCAAAACAAAACATTTATGGATGACAACAATTTGAAAAGAATCATGTTTTCCTTTTTGGAAAAGTTTTATTTTTTTTAACCAAATGTATTTCCTTTATACCCACCCCAAAGGGCCTTTGGAAAAAGAAAGCCCCCCGATATGCTTATTCTTCAATTCTTTATTTTTTGACCTCACTTGCCCTCAAAAAATTTTACCCTTTAAAATAAAAAAACCCCCCCTTTAAATCAAACCCATTTCTCCTTAGATGAATCTAAACCCTTGGCATGCCTTTTACCCTTAGTCTTGCCCTTCTGGGATCTCTAGTCCTTTTCTGGGGCTTCACTAAGTCGTAGGATTTATTCATTCACTTTACTAAGGGGGGAAAAATTTCCCATTATCTTTAAAATAATTCTTGAGTTTTAAAAGGTTTTTGGAAAACCCCTTTTTTAAATCTTTTCTTTAAATTTTTTATAAAAATTTTCTAAGCTGAAGTTTTTCAGGTTTTGGGCCTCAAACTTTAATATTTCCAATCATCGGTCCATTCATTTTAATTAACCAAATGGGATTTGGGCCCCAATTTCTATTTAATTCACAGGCCCAGCTCAACTCTATTTTATTTACCCCCTTTTTGGCCCCAAAAAGCAAACCAATCAGCCCCAAATAGCATTAAATCGGGAGTAATGGAAAAAACCCAAAAAGACCCAATATACTCCTCCTCCACCACCGGTTTTTTTTCCCCCCCAAATTCATTTCTTTTTAAACCCCTTAATCAAAAGAGTAGAAAAAGCAGCGGCGGCTTCTTCACTCCCATAATTTTCCCGGCGAATTCGCCCTCCTATCGTCGCCGGAGCGTCCCCCTTTCCTGCCCCCCCTTTTCAATCATCCCTTCTTTACCTCCCCCCCCAATTTTCCCTTAAAGAAACCCCTAAATTCGAAATCGGAAAAATGGCGGCGGAAAAAAATTTCCCCGTTTCTTCTCTCTCTCTGCGAAAATCGTCGTCGCCTCCAAAAGGGAAAAACGGTCATCGCCGTGGGTTGTACCCCGGGGGTTGGAGGTGTTACCGTGCGGGGGCCCCCCTTTTTCCGGTCCCTGCAGGCTCGCCGATCGCTCCCCGTCTCGCCCCCCCCCGGCTTCCGTCGGCTCAGCTTCCCCTGCGGAAAAAACTCCGCTGCTACTCATCGCCTTCCATCGACGTCACGGAGGAACTCTCGGCCTCCCGTCGCACCACCGCCAGACAATCTCTCTATAAGCTAAGTTTTCCCCCTTTCTTTGCTTAGTTCAATTCGTGGGTTTATTTAGCAAAACTATGTAAAATCGATTCTTGACTATTGGTGATGTTCAAGCCGATCTTGCATAAGGATATCCAAAACCTATCATCTAATTTTTGAGAGCCTACTGGAATCGTTCTTTGGTTATGGTAACTGATTATTCGTTGATCCTATCGCTATGATTTGTCCTACGTGAGCATGCTGCCTATGATTCTAAGTTCTGGGAAAATTTTGTGGCGTTCTAACGTGATGCCGAGAATGGTGTCGAGGGGGGTTACCTCACTGGGGAATCCTCTCGGTTCGCGGTTGTTCCCCCGTTTTTCCGCTGCCTCTCCTCGCCTTCTTGCTCCTCTCATTTCCTTGCTGCACTCCTTGATTTTTTAGTGAATTTGTGGTGTCTAAAGGAGTGGGGAGGGGAAGGGGGATGGAGCTTTTATATAGGCCTCTTGTGTTGGAGACTTGGGGACAAAGACTCCCCCTTTTTTGGTTGCCCGCTCCATCTCTTTCTTGGCACCATGCTTCTTTACTTAATTGAGCAAATTTTGGGGGGAAAGACTCCTACATTTGGGGTTTTCCAGCTTATCTCTTCCTTGTGTTTATCCAATTGTATACCATTTTGGTGTAAGTTGGGTCATACTTGCTATTTTGGAGAAGTCTCCAACCTTGAGTCTTTGTGAAGCCTATTTCTAATAATCCTTTTGGTGTTAGATTCTTGCAAAAATCCTTGGTGTTATTGGCTGCCAATTTTGGAGTCTTATGAGATGCCCCAAAATTTGAGAAGGATGGGGAAGAAAAAGAAAGAGTAGAAGATCTTGTACTATAGGGGAAAAGTATCTTTGAAAGAAATCTCACTTATAGCTCCATGTATCCCAAATTTGTATAGCTTGTGTTGTACTTTGTACTAATTTATTCTCTTTTCCTCATTCCAATAATTTTAATTTACAAACTTAAATTTCCTTGCACTTTAATTCCAATCGTCCTTTTGTCAATTTTTTTTTACTCTAAAACTAGCGACGAAAACACGGGATGTTACAAGAAATCCGTAGATTAGGTGTAATAATTGAAGCCCCCTTCAATTCTTAGACCTAACTCCTAACGACTGAAGATTAAAGATCCCCCAAAAACCTCAACTCTCTCAGTTTTTTTAATTAAGGTGTGAATTATTCTTCTTTCAAGATTAAATATTTCATCTCCCGATTACTCTAAGAAACCCTACACCCCCAATTGGTGATCAAACAATTGTTAGGAAAAGATGAAAAATAATTCAAACAATTGCAAAAGCAAGATAAAAATGAAGTCAATAGGATTAAATCTAGAAACAATGCATCTTCACCAAGAATTCTACATGAAAAGTTTATACTCATGTTCATGGTAGAAAACAAAGAAACTAAGCAAAAACATTGGAAATCATGATCGAATTGCAATTGGGGGAAATTTAAGTTTGAATCTTCAATCTTCTTCAAAGAGTTCTTCCAAGAAGAGGGTGTTTGGCGTTTGTAGAGAATGCCTAGAATTGATCTAATTCTTCCATCTTATTTTTCCTCAAAAGTTTGCTTTCTACTTAGAAAAATGTCGATTGTGGATCCCCGTGGAATTAATCCACTGGAAATTCACCCGTCGGTGAAAGTTTCGGAATTTCGCCTTTAGTAAAGCCGGTGGAATTATGGGGTCATAATTCACCCGGCCGCTTTAGATTTTCCGAGAGCGAATGTTCGTAAACGGCCATAACTTCTTTATGGGACTCCGATTGGGGCGTTAAGATACCCACGTGAATCTCATTTAAAGACAAAGAGAATGATATGCATTAGGGCTGTTTGGGACTTCAAATTCTCCAAGAAATTGTCTCAAACCAAGGCTGCCGACATCAACTTATTTTTGTACCTTTTCACATTTTTAACAAATGGTCAACATACCAACATAAAAGAGAATAGATATAAACACACCTAATAATAGACAGAATATGATCAAATTATACAAAACCACCCTCTAAAACCATGTAAAATCCAAGTATGTCGCCCCAAAAAATGAACTTTGGTTTCGCACGGGGTTTTAATGCATTATTGGTAAAGTAAGAGAGAGATAGATGAGAAAGTTTTTAAGTATTGTTAGTGGAGAAGGGTCCCACCTCATTGAGAGAAGAGAATTTCCAAAGTTGAAAGTTCATACTCTTTGGGACGGACGAAAAAGGAAATAGTGCATACTTTTGGTGACAAGAAGGGGAAATATAAAGTCATGTTGTTAGCTAAATGATATAAAAGACAATGGATAGACTACAAAGTAGCTCAAAATGATTGAGAGCTTTAACAATAAGATGTGAAGACTGATTTCTTACTTGTGATATTGAAGAAAAGATATTCATAGAGCAATCTTGGGATTCATCAAACCTTTTTTTAAAGAGAGGTCTATATGGGGTAAAACAATTCAACGTAAAATGGGGCAAGAGCTTGATTATTATATGTTAAATATTGGTTTGAGAGATCAAAGTGTGATATATGTGTATTGATAAGGCTCATTTCATGCATTGGGTTTTGGGGTAAATTTATGTGTTTTCGGGAGCTAACATGTATTTCTAAGTTTAGGTGCTAAGAAATCAAGGACCCGGGATTTGTGCAAATTGACCTAGCAGGATAATCGAGTAGGGTTTAAAAGAAGTACCGAAGTCCCCCGACGGACTATGAGAATTAGAAAGATGGCATGGGGGAGCAGAATGGGTTAAAGAGCAAATTTTAAAGATTCTTTTCGGGGGTACAATTGTCAAATCAAGAAGAAGCCTTGGGATTAGAGCCTCACCTATATAAAGGGATGGATATCCAAACAAGAGGGAACTTCACTCTTAGCTCAACTCCCAAGACCCAAAAACACTTCAAAATCTAGTTTTTGTCGGACTCGTTGTTGTTGTCCATCGCTCGATGTTGCTCTTGTACAGAAATTTAAAGAGAGAGAAAAATCGTTAAAACTAGTGGTGCATATGAAAATGAAACTAAAATCGCGTATATATAGTTTTTCAAAAAAATTCAAAAAATAAAAAATCCCGCTGGCCGGTCGCTCGCCGATCGGCACACCACAATGGAGGCCAGCGCATCGGCCAGCGCCCACAAATCGGCGTGCGCTCGCCTATTCTCTCGCCGAAAACGCGCTGGTCAATTCCAATGGTTCGGCTAGCCGACCGACTAGCGACGCGAATCGGTTAGCCAGTGGGCTAGGCGCTATTGGAGATGCTCTAATATTTATAATACCAAGTGTGTTATTTAATTAGAGTGTGAATTAAATAAAATGGTTAAATTTACTTCATTCGTTTCATGTTAATAGAGTCATTTTACTATTTTGGAAAGTTTCAAGTTAATTGAGTCATTTCTATTTTTAGCAAAAAGTAATTCTACCTTTTACTTTATTTTTTTTCGTCTTTCTTATTTTATTCTCTCTTGTTTTTTTCACAATCCATTTAACACACTATTTTTAAACTCCGTATCAAAATAAATGTGTTTATTAACAACGAATGAAAGGAGTATTAATTAACGATTGAAAATTACTAAAATTAAAAATGTGTTAACTTGGTTGGAAGAAAAGAAATTGTACAATTCAATAACAGTTTAGTGGATTATCTTTCATTTCCTAGGAACTAGTTGTGCAGGTCTATCTAGTCCATTTAATGGCACCAACGTCCTGATCCGCACTCAACCAAAATACGGTAATACTCCCCCTGTCCCATTAAAAATGAAACGTTTTCCTTTTTTGGCTGTCCCATTAAAAATGAAACGTTTCCTAAAATGGAAACAACTCTATCTCTACTTTTTCATCTCTCTTACTTTTCTCTCTCTTCTTTAACTCACAAAACAACACTATATAAAATCTCGTGCCGATTCCCAAATATTGCATTTTAAATGGGACGGAGGGAGTATTTTGTACAAAGTAGCTTTGCCTCTAGAGAATCTTTTCACCACTGTCTTGGTGTTCATCATTTTACTCCCATCATTTTTTATAGATATTCATTCCGGCATTAACAATGCAATGTTATAACCGTTGATAGTTTGTTACAAATAACACATATAGGCCTTACCTTGGCTTGTGTTATTCTTTACATTCGTTGCTCTATATATATTGCTCCATATGAAAGCAATGATTTATGATAATCAAACTGATAAGATTACATATAACAATGAACACATATCGGCATTAGGCTTCTTACAATAGTCTTAGCAACTTAAATAAAAACCACTCTAGCCTACTAACACGTGTTTAAAGGCAATACTACTTCCTAAAACAAACATATACTACTACTACTACCAAAGACTAGCTCAACA